>NC_088240.1:99368189-99408064 GCF_036934945.1 Oncorhynchus masou masou | reverse complement strand
ACAGGGATAATACAGGACCTTGTCTCAGCCTGGTCAATGACCTGCCATGTGACATGTTGCCAACAAGTGACTGTATTGTGGTGTGTGGGCACCCACACAGACGAGCTCCAGCGCCTGTCTGTCTGTAGTTCTGTCTTCGTTCTGTAGAGTGGTACCATTAGCCAGGATCACCCTTCAACTATATAAGCAAGGCAACAGGAAACATGTCGTCACCCACGTCGTCACCCACGTATGATGCAGAGCCTGGGCCAATCTGTGGCAATTTATAAATACCTGATGTATGTAGCAGGCCAGCGTCACCGAGGCTGGCTGGCAGCAGGAGAAGGTCACCGAGGCTGGCTGGCTGGCAGCAGGAGAAGGTCACCGAGGCTGGCTGCCTGGCAGCAGGAGAAGGTCACCGAGGCTGGCTGGCTGGCAGCAGGAGAAGGTCACCGAGGCTGGCTGGCTGGCAGCAGGAGAAGGTCACCGAGGCTGGCTGGCTGGCAGCAGGAGAAGGTCACCGAGGCTGGCTGGCTGGCAGCAGGAAAAGGTCACCGAGGCTGGCTGGCTGGCAGCAGGAGAAGGTCACCGAGGCTGGCTGGCAGCAGGAGAAGGTCACCGAGGCTGGCTGACTGGCAGCAGGAGAAGGTCACCGAGGCTGGCTGACTGGCAGCAGGAGAAGGTCACCGAGGCTGGCTGGCTGGCAGCAGAAGAAGGTCACCGAGGCTGGCTGGCAGCAGGGGGCTGGCAGCAGGAGAAGGTCACAGAGGCTGACTGGCTGGCAGCAGGAGAAGGTCACAGAGGCTGGCTGGCTGGCTGGCAGCAGGAGAAGGTCACCGAGGCTGGCTGGCTGGCAGCAGGAGACGGTCACCGAAGCTGGCTGGCAGCAGGAGAAGGTCGCAGAGGCTGGCTGGCTGGCAGCAGGAGAAGGTCACCGAGGCTGGCTGGCAGCAGGAGGCTGGCTGGCAGCAGGAGAAGGTCACCGAGGCTGACTGGCTGGCAGCAGGAGAAGGTCACCGAGGCTGGCTGGCTGGCAGCAGGAGAAGGTCACTGAGGCTGGCTGGCAGCAGGAGGCTGGCTGGCAGCAAGAGAAGGTCACAGAGGCTGACTGGCTGGCAGCAGGAGAAGGTCACAGAGGCTGATTGGCTGGCAGCAGGAGAAGGTCGCAGAGGCTGGCTGGCTGGCAGCAGGAGAAGGTCACCGAGGCTGGCTGGCTGGCAGCAGGAGAAGGTCACAGAGGCTGGCTGGCTGGCAGCAGGAGAAGGTCGCAGAGGCTGGCTGGCTGGCAGCAGGAGAAGGTCGCAGAGGCTGACTGGCTGGCAGCAGGAGAAGGTCATAGAGGCTGACTGGCTGGCAGCAGGAGAAGGTCGCAGAGGCTGGCTGGCTGGCAGCAGGAGAAGGTCGCAGAGGCTGGCTGGCTGGCAGCAGGAGAAGGTCACCGAGGCTGGCTGACAGCAGGAGGCTGGCTGGCAGCAGGAGAAGGTCACAGAGGCTGACTGGCTGGCAGCAGGAGAAGGTCACAGAGGCTGACTGGCTGGCAGCAGGAGAAGGTCGCAGAGGCTTGCTGGCAGCAGGAGAAGGTCGCAGAGGCTGGCTGGCTGGCAGCAGGAGAAGGTCACCGAGGCTGGCTGGCTGCAGGAGGCTGGCAGCAGGAGGCTGGCTTGCAGCAGAAGGTCGCCGAGGCTAGCTGGCAGCAGGAGAAGGTCACAGAGGTTGGCTTGAAGCAGGAGAAGGTCTCGGAGGCTGGCTTGCAGCAGGAGAAGGTCACGGAGGCTGGCAGCAGGAGGCTGGCTGGAAGCAGGAGAAGGTCACGGAGTCTGGCCTGCAGCAGGAGAAGGTCACCGAGGCTGGCTGGCAGCAGGAGGCTGGTTTGCAGAAGGAGATGGTCACAGAGGCTGGCTGGCAGCAGGAGATGGTCACAGAGGCTGGCTGGCAGCAGGAGATGGTCACAGAGGCTGGCTGGCAGCAGGAGAAGGTCACAGAGGCTGGCTGGCAGCAGGAGAAGGTCGTCGAGGCTGGCTGGCAGCTGGAGAAGGTCACGGAGTCTGGCCTGCAGCAGGAGAAGGTCACAGAGGCTGGCTTGCAGCAGGAGAAGGTCACGGAGTCTGGCCTGCAGCAGGAGAAGGTCACGGAGACTGGCAGCAGGAGGCTGGCTGGAAGCAGGAGAAGGTCACCGAGGCTGGCTGGCAGCAGGAGAAGGTCACCGAGGCTGGCAGTAGGAGGCTGGCTTGCAGCAGGAGAAGGTCACCGAGGCTGGCTGGCAGCCAGAGAAGGTTACGGAGTCTGGCCTGCAGCAAGAGAAGTTCGCCGAGGCTGGCCTGCAGCAGGAGAAGTTCGCCGAGGCTGGCTGGCAGCAGGAGAAGGTCGCCGAGGCTGGCTGGCAGCAGGAGAAGGTCGCCGAGGCTGGCTGGCAGCAGGAGAAGATCGCTGAGGCTGGCTGGCAGCAGGAGAAGGTCGCCGAGGCTGGCTGGCAGCCTGGCATGCTCCAGAATTGCCCCACAGCACTACCAGGACAGAAAGGAAGTACCATCTTGGAGCCAGGCAGACCCACCTGGGCTGGGCTCAGATCAGAGTAACTTCATGAGGATGAGGTGGGTTCACCTGGAGGTCTGGGACTGTCAGGCTGCCTTCTGATTGGACCTGGAGGTCTGGGGCTGTCAGGCTGCCTTCTGATTGGACCTGGAGGTCTGGGACTGTCAGGCTGCCTTCTGATTGGACCTGGAGGTCTGGTGCTGTCAGACTGCCTTCTGATTGGACCTGGAGGTCTGGTGCTGTCAGACTGCCTTCTGATTGGACCTGGAGGTCTGGTGCTGTCAGACTGCCTTCTGATTGGACCTGGAGGTCTGGTGCTGTCAGGCTGCCTTCTGATTGGACCTGGAGGTCTGGGACTGTCAGGCTGCCTTCTGATTGGACCTGGAGGTCTGGGGCTGTCAGGCTGCCTTCTGATTGGACCTGGAGGTCTGGGGCGGTCAGGCTGCCTGTTGTACTGTAGCCCAGGGCTGAGCCTTAAGGATCAATTGGATGGAAGGAGGGAGGTTTGGCCAGAGACTGACTGACTGGGGCATATGGCTGCTATATGGTCTCAGGGAGGACTCGGGCTGGCTGACACTTCTCCCCTCTCCTGGCCAGGCTCCTCAGCACAGGGACAGATGGAGTCTCAGACAACCAGCCTTGTACTGGGCTCTAATCCTGAGGTCTGGCGAGGCCCAAAACGCTGGCCCCTGCTAAGTTACATCTCTCCCAGAAGACCAATGTAAGTTGAGGGTGGATTCTCTGGGGTTTGAAACTGTGTGGGAGAACATGATGTGTCGTCCATGATTCAGGGCCTTGGGCTGGGCAGGCAAAGCTGCTCTCTGACCTGTCGTGTGGTCTGAAGCAGGTCCTGGCTGCCCTGTGCTGGTTATGAGGAGTAAGAGCAGGACACTGTTCCACTCTGCAGCTGGCCCTGTGCTGGTTCTGTGGAGTCAGAGCAGGACACTGTTCCACTCTGCAGCTGGTTATGTGGAGTCAGAGCAGGACACTGTTCCACTCTGCAGCTGGCCCTGTGCTGGTTATGTGGAGTCAGAGCAGGACACTGTTCCACTCTGCAGCTGGCCCTGTGCTGGTTATGTGGAGTCAGAGCAGGACACTGTTCCACTCTGCAGCTGGCCCTGTGCTGGTTATGTGGAGTCAGAGCAGGACACTGTTCCACTCTGCAGCTGGCCCTGTGCTGGTTATGTGGAGTCAGAGCAGGACACTGTTCCACTCTGCAGCTGGCCCTGTGCTGGTTATGTGGAGTCAGAGCAGGACACTGTTCCACTCTGCAGCTGGCCCTGTGCTGGTTATGTGGAGTCAGAGCAGGACACTGTTCCACTCTGCAGCTGGCCCTGTGCTGGTTATGTGGAGTCAGAGCAGGACACTGTTCCACTCTGCAGCTGGCCCTGTGCTGGTTATGTGGAGTCAGAGCAGGACACTGTTCCACTCTGCAGCTGGCCCTGTGCTGGTTATGTGGAGTCAGAGCAGGACACTGTTCCACTCTGCAGCTGGCCCTGTGCTGGTTATGTGGAGTCAGAGCAGGACACTGTTCCACTCTGCAGCTGGCCCTGTGCTGGTTATGTGGAGTCAGAGCAGGACACTGTTCCACTCTGCAGCTGGCCCTGTGCTGGTTATGTGGAGTCAGAGCAGGACACTGTTCCACTCTGCAGCTGGCCCTGTGCTGGCTATGTGGAGTCAGAGCAGGACACTGTTCCACTCTGCAGCTGGCCCTGTGCTGGCTTTGCGGAGTCAGAGCAGGTCACTGTTCCACTCTGCAGCTGGCCCTGTGCTGGTTATGTGGAGTCAGAGCAGGACACTGTTCCACTCTGCAGCTGGCCCTGTGCTGGTTATGTGGAGTCAGAGCAGGACACTGTTCCACTCTGCAGCTGGCCCTGTGCTGGTTATGTGGAGTCAGAGCAGGACACTGTTCCACTCTGCAGCTGGCCCTGTGCTGGTTATGTGGAGTCAGAGCAGGACACTGTTCCACTCTGCAGCTGGCCCTGTGCTGGTTATGAGGAGTCAGAGCAGGACACTGTTCCACTCTGCAGCTGCAGTGAGTCCTGTCTCAGGCTGGTGAGGTGTCCCCCACTCTCAGGAGCTGTATTAGACAGGCAGACAGGCAACGACGGTTACCCTGCTGCTCTGCTCATTGATTGGTTGGAAGGTGAGCTCAGACATCCAGTCTCACACTCCACCATCGCCATGGGAGACGCTAGGCAGAAATGAACAAACAGCCGTGGGGTGGGAGGAGAGGCGGGGGCTGTGAAACTCACTTCAATGTGAGTCTCCGGTGGAAGGTCTGTCACCCTCCTCACATAGAACAATGATGCAGTCTGTCTCCAGTCACATCCTGTCTGTCCCCAGTCACATCCTGTCTGTCCCCAGTCACATCCTGTCTGTCTATAGTCACATCCTGCCTGTCTATAGTCACATCCTGCCTGTCTACAGTCACATCCTGCCTGTCTCCAGTCACATCCTGTCTGTCTACAGTCACATCCTGCCTGTCTACAGTCACACCCTGCCTGTCTACAGTCACACCCTGCCTGTCTCCAGTCACATCCTGTCTGTCTACAGCCACATCCTGCCTGTCTACAGCCACATCCTGCCTGTCTACAGCCACATCCTGCCTGTCTACAGTCACATCCTGTCTGTCTACAGTCACATCCTGTCTGTCTCCAGTCACATCCTGTCTGTCTCCAGTCACATCCTGTCTGTCTCCAGTCACATCCTGCCTTTCTCCAGTCACATCCTGTCTGTCTACAGTCACATCCTGTCTGTCTATAGTCACATCCTGCCTGTCTATCATTCAGTGTGTCTGTCTACAGTCACATCCTGTCTGTCTACAGCCACATCCCGCCTGTCTACAGCCACATCCTGCCTGTCTACAGTCACATCCTGTCTGTCTCCAGTCACATCCTGTCTGTCTCCAGTCACATCCTGTCTGTCTCCAGTCACATCCTGTCTGTCTCCAGTCACATCCTGTCTGTCTCCAGTCACATCCTGCCTGTCTCCAGTCACATCCTGTCTGTCTACAGTCACATCCTGTCTGTCTACAGTCACATCCTGCCTGTCTATCATTCAGTGTGTCTGTCTACAGTCACATCCTGTCTGTCTACAGCCACATCCCGCCTGTCTACAGTCACATCCCGCCTGTCTACAGTCACATCCCGCCTGTCTACAGTCACATCCCGCCTGTCTACAGTCACATCCTGCCTGTCTATAGTCACATCCTGCCTGTCTATAGTCACATCCTGCCTGTCTATAGTCACATCCTGCCTGTCTACAGCCACATCCTGCCTGTCTACAGTCACATCCTGTCTGTCTACAGTCACACCCTGCCAGTCTGAGAACCATTCAGTGTGTCTGTCTACAGTCACATCCTGCCTGTCTACAGTCACATCCTGCCTGTCTACAGCCACATCCTGCCTGTCTACAGCCACATCCTGCCTGTCTACAGTCACATCCTGTCTGTCTACAGTCACATCCTGCCTGTCTGAGAACCATTCAGTGTGTCTGTCTACAGTCACATCCTGCCTGTCTACAGTCATATCCTGTCTGTCTACAGTCACATCCCGCCTGTCTACAGCCACATCCCGCCTGTCTACAGTCACATCCCGCCTGTCTACAGTCACATCCTGCCTGTCTACAGTCACATCCTGCCTGTCTACAGTCACATCCTGCCTGTCTATAGTCACATCCTGCCTGTCTATAGTCACATCCTGCCTGTCTACAGCCACATCCTGCCTGTCTACAGTCACATCCTGTCTGTCTACAGTCACATCCTGCCTGTCTACAGTCACATCCTGCCTGTCTCCAGTCACATCCTGCCTGTCTACAGTCACATCCTGTCTGTCTACAGTCACATCCTGCCTGTCTGAGAACCATTCAGTGTGTCTGTCTACAGTCACATCCTGCCTGTCTACAGTCACATCCTGCCTGTCTACAGTCACATCCTGCCTGTCTACAGCCACATCCTGCCTGTCTACAGTCACATCCTGTCTGTCTACAGTCACATCCTGCCTGTCTGAGAACAATTCAGTGTGTCTGTCTACAGTCACATCCTGCCTGTCTACAGTCACATCCTGCCTGTCTACAGCCACATCCTGCCTGTCTATAGTCACATCCTGCCTGTCTACAGCCACATCCTGTCTGTCTATAGTCACATCCTGCCTGTCTACAGCCACATCCTGTCTGTCTACAGTCACATCCTGCCTGTCTACAGTCACATCCTGCCTGTCTACAGCCACATCCTGCCTGTCTACAGCCACATCCTGCCTGTCTACAGTCACATCCTGTCTGTCTACAGTCACATCCTGCCTGTCTGAGAACCATTCAGTGTGTCTGTCTACAGTCACATCCTGCCTGTCTACAGTCATATCCTGCCTGTCTACAGTCACATCCTGCCTGTCTACAGCCACATCCTGCCTGTCTACAGTCACATCCTGTCTGTCTACAGTCACATCCTGCCTGTCTACAGTCACATCCTGTCTGTCTACAGTCACATCCTGCCTGTCTACAGTCACATCCTGCCTGTCTACAGTCACATCCCGTCTGTCTATAGCCACATCCTGCCTGTCTACAGTCACATCCTGTCTGTCTATCATTCAGTGTGTCTGTCTACAGTCACATCCTGTCTGTCTACAGTCACACCCTGCCAGTCTGAGAACCATTCAGTGTGTCTGTCTACAGTCACATCCTGCCTGTCTATAGCCACATCCTGCCTGTCTACAGCCACATCCTGCTATCCTGCTCCCACCCGTCCAGGACATTTTAGTTTTACATTTGTCATTTTGAATTCAATCTATCATTTATAAAGTCCTTTTTACATCAGCCGATGTCACAAACTGCTATACAGAATCCCAGCCTCAAACCCCAAACAGCAAAGCAGCTGTAGAAGCACAGTGGCTAGGAAACAGTCCTGAGAAAGGCAGGAATCTAGGAAGAAACCGAGCGAGGAACCAGGCTATGGAGATTATAAACCTAGAGAGGAACCAGGCTCTGAGGGTTGGAGATTATAAACCTAGAGAGGAACCAGGCTATGAGGGGTGGAGATTATAAACCTAGGGAGGAACCAGGCTATGGAGATTATAAACCTAGAGAGGAACCAGGCTATGAGGGGTGGAGATTATAAACCTAGAGAGGAACCAGGCTATGAGGGGTGGAGATTATAAACCTAGAGAGGAACCAGGCTATGAGGGGTGGAGATTATAAACCTAGAGAGGAACCAGGCTATGAGGGGTGGAGATTATAAACCTAGAGCGGAACCAGGCTATGAGGGGTGGAGATTATAAACCTAGAGAGGAACCAGGCTATGAGGGGTGGAGATTATAAACCTAGAGAGGAACCAGGCTATGAGGGGTGGAGATTATAAACCTAGAGAGGAACCAGGCTGTGAGGGGTGGATATTATAAACCTAGAGAGGAACCAGGCTCTGAGGGGTGGAGATTATAAACCTAGAGAGGAACCAGGCTATGAGGGGTGGGCCAGTCCTCTTCTGGCTGTGCCGGGTGGAGATTATAAACCTAGAGAGGAACCAGGCTCTGAGGGGTGGAGATTATAAACCTAGAGAGGAACCAGGCTATGAGGGGTGGAGATTATAAACCTAGAGAGGAACCAGGCTATGTGGGGTGGAGATTATAAACCTAGAGAGGAACCAGGCTATGAGGGGTGGAGATTATAAACCTAGAGAGGAACCAGGCTATGAGGGGTGGAGATTATAAACCTAGAGAGGAACCAGGCTATGAGGGGTGGAGATTATAAACCTAGAGAGGAACCAGGCTCTGAGGGGTGGAGATTATAAACCTAGAGAGGAACCAGGCTCTGAGGGGTGGAGATTATAAACCTAGAGAGGAACCAGGCTCTGAGGGTGGAGATTATAAACCTAGAGAGGAACCAGGCTATGAGGGGTGGAGATTATAAACCTAGAGAGGAACCAGGCTATGAGGGGTGGAGATTATAAACAAAGAGAGGAACCAGGCTGTGAGGGGTGGATATTATAAACCTAGAGAGGAACCAGGCTCTGAGGGGTGGAGATTATAAACCTAGAGAGGAACCAGGCTATGAGGGGTGGGCCAGTCCTCTTCTGGCTGTGCCGGGTGGAGATTATAAACCTAGAGAGGAACCAGGCTCTGAGGGGTGGAGATTATAAACCTAGAGAGGAACCAGGCTCTGAGGGGTGGAGATTATAAACCTAGAGAGGAACCAGGCTCTGAGGGGTGGAGATTATAAACCTAGAGAGGAACCAGGCTCTGAGGGGTGGAGATTATAAACCTAGAGAGAAACCAGGCTATGAGGGGTGGAGATTATAAACCTAGAGAGGAACCAGGCTCTGAGGGTGGAGATTATAAACCTAGAGAGGAACCAGGCTATGAGGGGTGGAGATTATAAACCTAGAGGGGAACCAGGCTATGAGGGGTGGAGATTATAAACCTAGAGAGGAACCAGGCTATGAGGGGTGGAGATTATAAACCTAGAGAGGAACCAGGCTATGAGGGGTGGAGATTATAAACCTAGAGAGGAACCAGGCTATGAGGGGTGGAGATTATAAACCTAGAGAGGAACCAGGCTATGAGGGGTGGAGATTATAAACCTAGAGAGGAACCAGGCTATGAGGGGTGGAGATTATAAACCTAGAGAGGAACCAGGCTATGAGGGGTGGAGATTATAAACCTAGAGAGGAACCAGGCTATGAGGGGTGGAGATTATAAACCTAGAGAGGAACCAGGCTATGTGGGGTGGAGATTATAAACCTAGAGAGGAACCAGGCTGTGAGGGGTGGATATTATAAACCTAGAGAGGAACCAGGCTCTGAGGGGTGGAGATTATAAACCCAGAGAGGAACCAGGCTCTGAGGGGTGGAGATTATAAACCTAGAGAGGAACCAGGCTATGTGGGGTGGAGATTATAAACCTAGAGAGGAACCAGGCTATGTGGGGTGGAGATTATAAACTTAGAGAGGAACCAGGCTATGAGGGGTGGAGATTATAAACCTAGAGAGGAACCAGGCTATGAGGGGTGGAGATTATAAACCTAGAGAGGAACCAGGCTCTGAGGGGTGGAGATTATAAACCTAGAGAGGAACCAGGCTATGTGGGGTGGAGATTATAAACCTAGAGAGGAACCAGGCTATGAGGGGTGGAGATTATAAACCTAGAGAGGAACCAGGCTATGAGGGGTGGAGATTATAAACCTAGAGAGGAACCAGGCTATGAGGGGTGGAGATTATAAACCTAGAGCGGAACCAGGCTATGAGGGGTGGAGATTATAAACCTAGAGAGGAACCAGGCTATGAGGGGTGGAGATTATAAACCTAGAGAGGAACCAGGCTATGAGGGGTGGAGATTATAAACCTAGAGAGGAACCAGGCTGTGAGGGGTGGATATTATAAACCTAGAGAGGAACCAGGCTCTGAGGGGTGGAGATTATAAACCTAGAGAGGAACCAGGCTATGAGGGGTGGGCCAGTCCTCTTCTGGCTGTGCCGGGTGGAGATTATAAACCTAGAGAGGAACCAGGCTCTGAGGGGTGGAGATTATAAACCTAGAGAGGAACCAGGCTATGAGGGGTGGAGATTATAAACCTAGAGAGGAACCAGGCTATGTGGGGTGGAGATTATAAACCTAGAGAGGAACCAGGCTATGAGGGGTGGAGATTATAAACCTAGAGAGGAACCAGGCTATGAGGGGTGGAGATTATAAACCTAGAGAGGAACCAGGCTATGAGGGGTGGAGATTATAAACCTAGAGAGGAACCAGGCTCTGAGGGGTGGAGATTATAAACCTAGAGAGGAACCAGGCTCTGAGGGGTGGAGATTATAAACCTAGAGAGGAACCAGGCTCTGAGGGGTGGAGATTATAAACCTAGAGAGGAACCAGGCTATGAGGGGTGGAGATTATAAACCTAGAGAGGAACCAGGCTATGAGGGGTGGAGATTATAAACCTAGAGAGGAACCAGGCTGTGAGGTGTGGATATTATAAACCTAGAGAGGAACCAGGCTCTGAGGGGTGGAGATTATAAACCTAGAGAGGAACCAGGCTATGAGGGGTGGGCCAGTCCTCTTCTGGCTGTGCCGGGTGGAGATTATAAACCTAGAGAGGAACCAGGCTCTGAGGGGTGGAGATTATAAACCTAGAGAGGAACCAGGCTCTGAGGGGTGGAGATTATAAACCTAGAGAGGAACCAGGCTCTGAGGGGTGGAGATTATAAACCTAGAGAGGAACCAGGCTCTGAGGGGTGGAGATTATAAACCTAGAGAGAAACCAGGCTATGAGGGGTGGAGATTATAAACCTAGAGAGGAACCAGGCTCTGAGGGGTGGAGATTATAAACCTAGAGAGGAACCAGGCTATGAGGGGTGGAGATTATAAACCTAGAGGGGAACCAGGCTATGAGGGGTGGAGATTATAAACCTAGAGAGGAACCAGGCTATGAGGGGTGGAGATTATAAACCTAGAGAGGAACCAGGCTATGAGGGGTGGAGATTATAAACCTAGAGAGGAACCAGGCTATGAGGGGTGGAGATTATAAACCTAGAGAGGAACCAGGCTATGAGGGGTGGAGATTATAAACCTAGAGAGGAACCAGGCTATGAGGGGTGGAGATTATAAACCTAGCGAGGAACCAGGCTATGAGGGGTGGAGATTATAAACCTAGCGAGGAACCAGGCTATGTGGGGTGGAGATTATAAACCTAGAGAGGAACCAGGCTATGAGGGGTGGAGATTATAAACCTAGAGAGGAACCAGGCTATGAGGGGTGGAGATTATAAACCTAGAGAGGAACCAGGCTATGAGGGGTGGAGATTATAAACCTAGAGAGGAACCAGGCTATGTGGGGTGGAGATTATAAACCTAGAGAGGAACCAGGCTGTGAGGGGTGGATATTATAAACCTAGAGAGGAACCAGGCTCTGAGGGGTGGAGATTATAAACCCAGAGAGGAACCAGGCTCTGAGGGGTGGAGATTATAAACCTAGAGAGGAACCAGGCTATGTGGGGTGGAGATTATAAACCTAGAGAGGAACCAGGCTATGTGGGGTGGAGATTATAAACTTAGAGAGGAACCAGGCTATGAGGGGTGGAGATTATAAACCTAGAGAGGAACCAGGCTATGAGGGGTGGAGATTATAAACCTAGAGAGGAACCAGGCTCTGAGGGGTGGAGATTATAAACCTAGAGAGGAACCAAGCTATGTGGGGTGGAGATTATAAACCTAGAGAGGAACCAGGCTATGAGGGGTGGAGATTATAAACCTAGAGAGGAACCAGGCTATGAGGGGTGGAGATTATAAACCTAGAGAGGAACCAGGCTATGAGGGGTGGAGATTATAAACCTAGAGCGGAACCAGGCTATGAGGGGTGGAGATTATAAACCTAGAGAGGAACCAGGCTATGAGGGGTGGAGATTATAAACCTAGAGAGGAACCAGGCTATGAGGGGTGGAGATTATAAACCTAGAGAGGAACCAGGCTGTGAGGGGTGGATATTATAAACCTAGAGAGGAACCAGGCTCTGAGGGGTGGAGATTATAAACCTAGAGAGGAACCAGGCTATGAGGGGTGGGCCAGTCCTCTTCTGGCTGTGCCGGGTGGAGATTATAAACCTAGAGAGGAACCAGGCTCTGAGGGGTGGAGATTATAAACCTAGAGAGGAACCAGGCTATGAGGGGTGGGCCAGTCCTCTTCTGGCTGTGCCGGGTGGAGATTATAAACCTAGAGAGGAACCAGGCTCTGAGGGGTGGAGATTATAAACCTAGAGAGGAACCAGGCTATGAGGGGTGGAGATTATAAACCTAGAGAGGAACCAGGCTATGTGGGGTGGAGATTATAAACCTAGAGAGGAACCAGGCTATGAGGGGTGGAGATTATAAACCTAGAGAGGAACCAGGCTATGAGGGGTGGAGATTATAAACCTAGAGAGGAACCAGGCTATGAGGGGTGGAGATTATAAACCTAGAGAGGAACCAGGCTCTGAGGGGTGGAGATTATAAACCTAGAGAGGAACCAGGCTCTGAGGGGTGGAGATTATAAACCTAGAGAGGAACCAGGCTCTGAGGGGTGGAGATTATAAACCTAGAGAGGAACCAGGCTATGAGGGGTGGAGATTATAAACCTAGAGAGGAACCAGGCTATGAGGGGTGGAGATTATAAACCTAGAGAGGAACCAGGCTGTGAGGGGTGGATATTATAAACCTAGAGAGGAACCAGGCTCTGAGGGGTGGAGATTATAAACCTAGAGAGGAACCAGGCTATGAGGGGTGGGCCAGTCCTCTTCTGGCTGTGCCGGGTGGAGATTATAAACCTAGAGAGGAACCAGGCTCTGAGGGGTGGAGATTATAAACCTAGAGAGGAACCAGGCTCTGAGGGGTGGAGATTATAAACCTAGAGAGGAACCAGGCTCTGAGGGGTGGAGATTATAAACCTAGAGAGGAACCAGGCTCTGAGGGGTGGAGATTATAAACCTAGAGAGAAACCAGGCTATGAGGGGTGGAGATTATAAACCTAGAGAGGAACCAGGCTCTGAGGGGTGGAGATTATAAACCTAGAGAGGAACCAGGCTATGAGGGGTGGAGATTATAAACCTAGAGGGGAACCAGGCTATGAGGGGTGGAGATTATAAACCTAGAGAGGAACCAGGCTATGAGGGGTGGAGATTATAAACCTAGAGAGGAACCAGGCTATGAGGGGTGGAGATTATAAACCTAGAGAGGAACCAGGCTATGAGGGGTGGAGATTATAAACCTAGAGAGGAACCAGGCTATGAGGGGTGGAGATTATAAACCTAGAGAGGAACCAGGCTATGAGGGGTGGAGATTATAAACCTAGCGAGGAACCAGGCTATGAGGGGTGGAGATTATAAACCTAGCGAGGAACCAGGCTATGTGGGGTGGAGATTATAAACCTAGAGAGGAACCAGGCTATGAGGGGTGGAGATTATAAACCTAGAGAGGAACCAGGCTATGAGGGGTGGAGATTATAAACCTAGAGAGGAACCAGGCTATGAGGGGTGGAGATTATAAACCTAGAGAGGAACCAGGCTATGTGGGGTGGAGATTATAAACCTAGAGAGGAACCAGGCTGTGAGGGGTGGATATTATAAACCTAGAGAGGAACCAGGCTCTGAGGGGTGGAGATTATAAACCCAGAGAGGAACCAGGCTCTGAGGGGTGGAGATTATAAACCTAGAGAGGAACCAGGCTATGTGGGGTGGAGATTATAAACCTAGAGAGGAACCAGGCTATGTGGGGTGGAGATTATAAACTTAGAGAGGAACCAGGCTATGAGGGGTGGAGATTATAAACCTAGAGAGGAACCAGGCTATGAGGGGTGGAGATTATAAACCTAGAGAGGAACCAGGCTCTGAGGGGTGGAGATTATAAACCTAGAGAGGAACCAAGCTATGTGGGGTGGAGATTATAAACCTAGAGAGGAACCAGGCTATGAGGGGTGGAGATTATAAACCTAGAGAGGAACCAGGCTATGAGGGGTGGAGATTATAAACCTAGAGAGGAACCAGGCTATGAGGGGTGGAGATTATAAACCTAGAGCGGAACCAGGCTATGAGGGGTGGAGATTATAAACCTAGAGAGGAACCAGGCTATGAGGGGTGGAGATTATAAACCTAGAGAGGAACCAGGCTATGAGGGGTGGAGATTATAAACCTAGAGAGGAACCAGGCTGTGAGGGGTGGATATTATAAACCTAGAGAGGAACCAGGCTCTGAGGGGTGGAGATTATAAACCTAGAGAGGAACCAGGCTATGAGGGGTGGGCCAGTCCTCTTCTGGCTGTGCCGGGTGGAGATTATAAACCTAGAGAGGAACCAGGCTCTGAGGGGTGGAGATTATAAACCTAGAGAGGAACCAGGCTATGAGGGGTGGAGATTATAAACCTAGAGAGGAACCAGGCTATGTGGGGTGGAGATTATAAACCTAGAGAGGAACCAGGCTATGAGGGGTGGAGATTATAAACCTAGAGAGGAACCAGGCTATGAGGGGTGGAGATTATAAACCTAGAGAGGAACCAGGCTATGAGGGGTGGAGATTATAAACCTAGAGAGGAACCAGGCTCTGAGGGGTGGAGATTATAAACCTAGAGAGGAACCAGGCTCTGAGGGGTGGAGATTATAAACCTAGAGAGGAACCAGGCTCTGAGGGGTGGAGATTATAAACCTAGAGAGGAACCAGGCTATGAGGGGTGGAGATTATAAACCTAGAGAGGAACCAGGCTATGAGGGGTGGAGATTATAAACCTAGAGAGGAACCATGCTGTGAGGGGTGGATATTATAAACCTAGAGAGGAACCAGGCTCTGAGGGGTGGAGATTATAAACCTAGAGAGGAACCAGGCTATGAGGGTGGGCCAGTCCTCTTCTGGCTGTGCCGGGTGGAGATTATAAACCTAGAGAGGAACCAGGCTCTGAGGGGTGGAGATTATAAACCTAGAGAGGAACCAGGCTATGAGGGGTGGAGATTATAAACCTAGAGAGGAACCAGGCTATGTGGGGTGGAGATTATAAACCTAGAGAGGAACCAGGCTATGTGGGGTGGAGATTATAAACCTAGAGAGGAACCAGGCTATGAGGGGTCGAGATTATAAACCTAGAGAGGAACCAGGCTATGAGGGGTGGAGATTATAAACCTAGAGAGGAACCAAGCTATGAGGTGTGGAGATTATAAACCTAGAGAGGAACCATGCTATGTGGGGTGGAGATTATAAACCTAGAGAGGAACCAGGCTATGAGGGGTGGAGATTATAAACCTAGAGAGGAACCAGGCTATGAGGTGTGGAGATTATAAACCTAGAGAGGAACCATGCTATGTGGGGTGGCCAGTCCTCTTCTGGCTGTGCTGGGTGGAGATTATAAACCTGGAGAGGAACCAAGCTATGAGGGGTGGAGATTATAAACTTAGAGAGGAACCAGGCTCTGAGGGGTGGCCAGTCCTCTTCTGGCTGTGACGAGTGGAGATTATAAACCTAGAGAGGAACCAGGCTCTGAGGGGTGGCCAGTCCTCTTCTGGCTGTGACGAGTGGAGATTATAAACCTAGAGAGGAACCAGGCTCTGAGGGGTGGAGATTATAAACCTAGAGAGGAACCAGGCTCTGAGGGGTGGAGATTATAAACCTAGAGAGGAACCAGGCTCTGAGGGGTGGCCAGTCCTCTTCTGGCTGTGCCGGGTGGAGATTATAACAGAACATGGCCAAGAATGGAACTCAGGCTGTAATACAATAAAATATGGACTAAGTCCAGGGATATGACTCTGTATGTCCACAACAACGCTGAAACCACATTAGGAGCCTGTCTGAGTACCATTCAGTGGGTTGGTCACATTAGGAGCCTGTCTGAGTACCATTCAGTGGGTCGGTCACATTAGGAGCCTGTCTGGGTACCATTCAGTGGGTCGGTCACATTAGGAGATGATGTAGCCTGTCTGAGTACCATTCAGTGGGTCGGTCACATTAGGAGATGATGGAGCCTGTCTGAGTACCATTCAGTGGGTCAGTCACATTAGGAGATGATGTAGCCTGTCTGAGTACCATTCAGTGGGTCGGTCACATTAGGAGCCTGTCTGAGTACCATTCAGTGGGTCGGTCACATTAGGAGATGATGGAGCCTGTCTGAGTACCATTCAGTGGGTCGGTCACATTAGGAGATGATGGAGCCTGTCTGAGTACCATTCAGAGAGGCAGTCACATTAGGAGCCTGTCTGGGTACCATTCAGTGGGTCAGTCACATTAGGAGATGATGGAGCCTGTCTGAGTACCATTCAGTGGGTCAGTCACATTAGGAGATGATGTAGCCTGTCTGAGTACCATTCAGTGGGTCAGTCACATTAGGAGATGATGGAGCCTGTCTGAGTACCATTCAGTGGGTCGGTCACATTAGGAGATGATCTAGCCTGTCTGAGTACCATTCAGTGGGTCGGTCACATTAGGAGATGATGTAGCCTGTCTGAGTACCATTCAGTGGGTCGGTCACATTAGGAGATGATCTAGCCTGTCTGAGTACCATTCAGTGGGTCGGTCACATTAGGAGATGATCTAGCCTGTCTGAGTACCATTCAGTGGGTCGGTCACATTAGGAGCCTGTCTGAGTACCATTCAGTGGGTCGGTCACATTAGGAGATGATGTAGCCTGTCTGAGTACCATTCAGTGGGTCGGTCACATTAGGAGATGATCTAGCCTGTCTGAGTACCATTCAGTGGGTCGGTCACATTAGGAGCCTGTCTGAGTACCATTCAGTGGGTCGGTCACATTAGGAGATGATCTAGCCTGTCTGAGTACCATTCAGTGGGTCGGTCACATTAGGAGATGATGTAGCCTGTCTGAGTACCATTCAGTGGGTCGGTCACATTAGGAGATGATGTAGCCTGTCTGAGTACCGTTCAGTGGGTCGGTCACATTAGGAGCCTGTCTGGGTACCATTCAGTGGGTCGGTCACATTAGGAGATGATGTAGCCTGTCTGAGTACCGTTCAGTGGGTCGGTCACATTAGGAGCCTGTCTGGGTACCATTCAGTGGGTCGGTCACATTAGGAGATGATGTAGCCTGTCTGAGTACCATTCAGTGGGTCAGTCACATTAGGAGCCTGTCTGAGTACCATTCAGTGGGTCGGTCACATTAGGAGCCTGTCTGAGTACCATTCAGTGGGTCGGTCACATTAGGAGATGATGGAGCCTGTCTGAGTACCGTTCAGTGGGTCAGTCACATTAGGAGATGATGGAGCCTGTCTGGGTACCATTCAGTGGGTCGGTCACATTAGGAGCCTGTCTGGGTACCATTCAGTGGGTCGGTCACATTAGGAGCCTGTCTGGGTACCATTCAGTGGGTCGGTCACATTAGGAGATGATGTAGCCTGTCTGAGTACCATTCAGTGGGTCGGTCACATTAGGAGATGATGTAGCCTGTCTGAGTACCATTCAGTGGGTCGGTCACATTAGGAGATGATGTAGCCTGTCTGAGTACCATTCAGTGGGTCGGTCACATTAGGAGATGATGGAGCCTGTCTGAGTACCATTCAGTGGGTCGGTCACATTAGGAGATGATGGAGCCTGTCTGGGTACCATTCAGTGGGTCGGTCACATTAGGAGATGATGGAGCCTGTCTGAGTACCATTCAGTGGGTCAGTCACATTAGGAGATGATGTAGCCTGTCTGAGTACCATTCAGTGGGTCAGTCACATTAGGAGATGATGTAGCCTGTCTGAGTACCATTCAGTGGGTCGGTCACATTAGGAGCCTGTCTGAGTACCATTCAGTGGGTCGGTCACATTAGGAGATGATGGAGCCTGTCTGAGTACCATTCAGTGGGTCGGTCACATTAGGAGATGATGGAGCCTGTCTGAGTACCATTCAGAGAGGCAGTCACATTAGGAGCCTGTCTGGGTACCATTCAGTGGGTCAGTCACATTAGGAGATGATGGAGCCTGTCTGAGTACCATTCAGTGGGTCAGTCACATTAGGAGATGATGGAGCCTGTCTGAGTACCATTCAGTGGGTCGGTCACATTAGGAGCCTGTCTGAGTACCATTCAGTGGGTCGGTCACATTAGGAGATGATCTAGCCTGTCTGAGTACCATTCAGTGGGTCGGTCACATTAGGAGATGATCTAGCCTGTCTGAGTACCATTCAGTGGGTCGGTCACATTAGGAGATGATCTAGCCTGTCTGAGTACCATTCAGTGGGTCGGTCACATTAGGAGATGATGTAGCCTGTCTGAGTACCATTCAGTGGGTCGGTCACATTAGGAGATGATCTAGCCTGTCTGAGTACCATTCAGTGGGTCGGTCACATTAGGAGATGATCTAGCCTGTCTGAGTACCATTCAGTGGGTCGGTCACATTAGGAGATGATATAGCCTGTCTGAGTACCATTCAGTGGGTCGGTCACATTAGGAGATGATGTAGCCTGTCTGAGTACCATTCAGTGGGTCAGTCACATTAGGAGATGATCTAGCCTGTCTGAGTACCATTCAGTGGGTCGGTCACATTAGGAGATGATCTAGCCTGTCTGAGTACCATTCAGTGGGTCGGTCACATTAGGAGCCTGTCTGAGTACCATTCAGTGGGTCGGTCACATTAGGAGATGATCTAGCCTGTCTGAGTACCATTCAGTGGGTCGGTCACATTAGGAGATGATGTAGCCTGTCTGAGTACCATTCAGTGGGTCGGTCACATTAGGAGATGATGTAGCCTGTCTGAGTACCGTTCAGTGGGTCGGTCACATTAGGAGCCTGTCTGGGTACCATTCAGTGGGTCGGTCACATTAGGAGATGATGTAGCCTGTCTGAGTACCGTTCAGTGGGTCGGTCACATTAGGAGCCTGTCTGGGTACCATTCAGTGGGTCAGTCACATTAGGAGATGATGTAGCCTGTCTGAGTACCATTCAGTGGGTCGGTCACATTAGGAGATGATGTAGCCTGTCTGGGTACCATTCAGTGGGTCGGTCACATTAGGAGATGATGTAGCCTGTCTGAGTACCATTCAGTGGGTCGGTCACATTAGGAGATGATGTAGCCTGTCTGAGTACCATTCAGTGGGTCGGTCACATTAGGAGATGATGGAGCCTGTCTGGGTACCATTCAGTGGGTCAGTCACATTAGGAGATGATGGAGCCTGTCTGGGTACCATTCAGTGGGTCGGTCACATTAGGAGCCTGTCTGAGTACCATTCAGTGGGTCGGTCACATTAGGAGATGATGTAGCCTGTCTGAGTACCATTCAGTGGGTCGGTCACATTAGGAGATGATGTAGCCTGTCTGGGTACCATTCAGTGGGTCGGTCACATTAGGAGATGATGTAGCCTGTCTGGGTACCATTCAGTGGGTCGGTCACATTAGGAGATGATGGAGCCTGTCTGAGTACCATTCAGTGGGTCGGTCACATTAGGAGATGATATATTTCCTTCAGATTACACAGATCCACAAAGCAATTCCCATATCTACTGGGTGAAATACCACAGTGTGACATCACAGAGAGATCAGGTGGAATACCACAGTGTGACATCACAGAGAGATCAGGTGGAATACCACAGTGTGACATCACAGAGAGATCAGGTGGAATACCACAGTGTGACATCACAGAGAGATCAGGTGGAATACCTCAGAGTGACATCACAGAGAGATCAGGTGGAATACCACAGTGTGACATCACAGAGAGATCAGGTGGAATACCACAGTGTGAGAGTAGAGGGTAGGGGGGTGTAGCTGGGTGGTAGGGGGTGTAGCTGGGTGGTAGAGGGGTGTAGCTGGGTGGTAGGGGGTGTAGCTGGGTGGTAGGGGGGTGTAGCTGGGTGGTAGGGGGGTGTAGCTGGGTGGTAGGGGGGTGTAGCTGGGTGGTAGGGGGTGTAGCTGGGTGGTAGAGGGTGTAGCTGGGTGGTAGGGGGGTGTAGCTGGGTGGTAGAGCGGTGTGGCTGGGTGGTAGGGGGGTGTAGCTGGGTGGTAGAGGGTTGTAGCTGGGTGGTAGAGGGGTGTAGCTGGGTGGTAGAGGGTGTAGCTGGGTGGTAGAGGGGTGTAGCTGGGTGGTAGAGGGGTGTAGCTGCACTTTTAGCACTTTCATTCCTGTGTCTGCCTCCTCCTCTCCTCTCCTCCCCCTCTCCTCCCCCTTTCCTCTCCTCTCCTCTCCTCCCCCTCTCCTCTCCTCCCCCTCTCCTCCCCTCTCCCTCTCCTCTCCTATCCTCTCCTCTCTTCCCCTCGCCTCTCCTCTCTCCCTCTCCTCTCTTCCCCTCCTCTCCTCCCCTCCCCCTCTCCTCTCCCTCCCTCTCCTCTTTTCCCTTCTCCTCTCTTCCTCTCCTCTCTTCCCCTCCCCTCCTCTCCTCTCTTCCCCTCCTCTCCTCTCTTCCCCTCCCCCTCTCTTCCCCTCCTCTCTTCCCCTCCCCCTCTCTTCCCCTCCCCCTCTCTTCCCCTCTCCAGTCCTCCCCCTCTCCTCTCCTGTCCTCCCCCTCTCCTGTCCTCCCCTCCCCTGTCCTCCCCTCCCCTGTCCTCCCCTGTCCTCCCCGCTCCTCTCCTGTCCTGTCCCCTCCCCTGTCCTCTCCTCCCTCCTGTCCTCTCCTCTTCTGTCCTCTCCCCTCTCCTCTCCTCCCTTCCCCTCTCCTCTCCTCCCTCCTCTCCTGTCCTCTCCTGTCCTCCCTCCTCTCCTCCCCTGTCCTCTCCTCCCCTGTCCTCTCCTCCCCTGTCCTCTCCTCCCCTGTCCTCTCCTCCCCTCTCCTCCCCTGTCCTCTCCTCCCCTGTCCTCCCCTCCCCGCTCCTCTCCTCCCTCCTCTCCTCTCCTCCCTCCTCTCCTGTCCTCTCCTGTCCTTTCCTCTTATGTCCTCTCTCCTCTCCTGTCCTCCTCTCCTCTCCTCCATTCCCTTCATCTCATCTCCCCAATGATCATTGCTGTTTTGCGGTTGCTGTTCACTTTTTCAGTGTGTTCTCTCTCTTTCCCCAACATCCTCCCTCCCTCTCTTATCCTTTCTCTCTCTCTCCCCAACATCCTCTCTTCTCCTTTCTCTCTCTCTCCCCAACATCCTCTCTCCTCCTTTCTCTCTCTTTCCCCATGATCCTCTCTCTCCTCCTTTCTCTCTTTCCCCAACATCCTCCCTCCCTCTCTCCTCCTTTCTCTCTCTCTCTCCAACATCCTCTCTCCCTCTCTCCTCCTTTCTCTCTTTCCCCAACATCCTTTCTCCCCACCATCCTCTCTCCCTCTCTTCTCCTTTCTCTCTCCATCTCTTTCCCCAACATCCTGTCTCCCCTGCTGCATTGTGGGCACTCATCGCCATTGGAAGTCCACCAGCACAGGGCACTTAAACTATGTATCTGTCTAGAGAGTGAATGTTAATGAAGGAGTCTGCTGACGGGCAGCTGCCATTATCACGGGCCTGTATACTGATTATAATGATCTACTGCTGGAACACATCTCTGTTAGACTGGCTGGGGGGACAGAGTGGGAGGGGGTGATGGACACATCTCTGTTAGACTGGCTGGGGGGACAGAGTGGGAGGGGGTGATGGACACATCTCTGTTAGACTGGCTGGGGGACAGAGTGGGAGGGGGTGATGGACACATCTCTGTTAGACTGGCTGGGGGACAGAGTGGGAGGGGGTGATAACACATCTCTGTTAGACTGGCTGGGGGACAGAGTGGGAGGGAGTGATGGACACATCTCTGTTAGACTGGCTGGGGGACAGAGTGGGAGGGAGTGATGGACACATCTCTGTTAGACTGGCTGGGGGGACAGAGTGGGAGGGGGTGATGGACACATCTCTGTTAGACTAGCTGGGGGACAGAGTGGGAGGGAGTGATGGACACATCTCTGTTAGACTGGCTGGGGGGACAGAGTGGGAGGGGGTGATGGACACATCTCTGTTAGACTGGCTGGGGGGACAGAGTGGGAGGGAGTGATGGACACATCTCTGTTAGACTGGCTGGGGGACAGAGTGGGAGGGAGTGATGGACACATCTCTGTTAGACTGGCTGGGGGACAGAGTGGGAGGGAGTGATGGACACATCTCTGTTAGACTGGCTGGGGGACAGAGTGGGAGGGGGTGATGGACACATCTCTGTTAGACTGGCTGGGGGACAGAGTGGGAGGGAGTGATGGACACATCTCTGTTAGACTGGCTGGGGGACAGAGTGGGAGGGAGTGATGGACACATCTCTGTTAGACTGGCTGGGGGACAGAGTGGGAGGGGGTGATGGACACATCTCTGTTAGACTGGCTGGGGGACAGAGTGGGAGGGGGTGATGGACACATCTCTGTTAGACTGGCTGGGGGACAGAGTGGGAGGGAGTGATGGACACATCTCTGTTAGACTGGCTGGGGGGACAGAGTGGGAGGGAGTGATGGACACATCTCTGTTAGACTGGCTGGGGGACAGAGTGGGAGGGGGTGATGGACACATCTCTGTTAGACTGGCTGGGGGACAGAGTGGGAGGGAGTGATGGACACATCTCTGTTAGACTGGCTGGGGGACAGAGTGGGAGGGGGTGATAACACATCTCTGTTAGACTGGCTGGGGGACAGAGTGGGAGGGGGTGATGGACACATCTCTGTTAGACTGGCTGGGGGGACAGAGTGGGAGGGGGTGATGGACACATCTCTGTTAGACTGGCTGGGGGGACAGAGTGGGAGGGGGTGATGGACACATCTCTGTTAGACTGGCTGGGGGGACAGAGTGGGAGGGAGTGATGGACACATCTCTGTTAGACTGGCTGGGGGGACAGAGTGGGAGGGGTGATGGACACATCTCTGTTAGACTGGCTGGGGGGACAGAGTGGGAGGGAGTGATGGACACATCTCTGTTAGACTGGCTGGGGGGACAGAGTGGGAGGGGGTGATGGACACATCTCTGTTAGACTGGCTGGGGGGACAGAGTGGGAGGGGGTGATGGACACATCTCTGTTAGACTGGCTGGGGGACAGAGTGGGAGGGAGTGATGGACACATCTCTGTTAGACTGGCTGGGGGGACAGAGTGGGAGGGGGTGATGGACACATCTCTGTTAGACTGGCTGGGGGGACAGAGTGGGAGGGAGTGATGGACACATCTCTGTTAGACTGGCTGGGGGGACAGAGTGGGAGGGGGTGATGGACACATCTCTGTTAGACTGGCTGGGGGGACAGAGTGGGAGGGAGTGATGAACACATCTCTGTTAGACTGGCTGGGGGGACAGAGTGGGAGGGAGAGGGAGTAGGAGATGTAGAGAGGGAGGATGGAATAAGAACAGGAAGTGCCAGGGAGAGGGGGGATAAGGACAGGAAGTGCCAGGGAGAGGGAGGATGGGATAAGGACAGGAAGTGCCAGGGAGAGGGAGGATGGGATAAGGACAGGAAGTGCCAGGGAGAGGGAGAGGGGGGATAAGGACAGGAAGTGCTAGGGAGAGGGAGGATGGGATAAGGACAGGAAGTGCCAGGGAGAGGGGGGATGGGATAAGGACAGGAAGTGCCAGGGAGAGGGGGGATGGGATAAGGACAGGAAGTGCCAGGGAGAGTGGGGATGGGATAAGGACAGGAAGTGCCAGGGAGAGGGGGGATAAGGACAGGAAGTGCCAGGGAGAGGGAGAGGGGGGATAAGGACAGGAAGTACCAGGGAGAGGGAGGATGGGATAAGGATGGGAAGTAAACCTGTCTCTGACCTGTTTAACCTGTCTCTGACCTGTCTAACCTGTCTCTGACCTGTTTAACCTGTCTCTGACCTGTCTAACCTGTCTCTGACCTGTCTAACCTGTCTCTGACCTGTCTAACCTGTCTCTGACCTGTCTAACCTGTCTCTGACCTGTTTAACCTGTCTAACCTGTCTCTGACCTGTTTAACCTGTCTCTGACCTGTCTAACCTGTCTCTGACCTGTTTAACCTGTCTCTGACCTGTCTAACCTGTCTCTGACCTGTCTAACCTGTCTCTGACCTGTCTAACCTGTCTCTGACCTGTTTAACCTGTCTAACCTGTCTCTGACCTGTTTAACCTGTCTCTGACCTGTTTAACCTGTCTCTGACCTGTTTAACCTGTCTCTGACCTGTTTAACCTGTCTCTGACCTGTCTAACCTGTCTCTGACCTGTCTAACCTGTCTCTGACCTGTTTAACCTGTCTCTGACCTGTCTAACCTGTCTCTGACCTGTCTAACCTGTCTCTGACCTGTCTAACCTGTCTCTGACCTGTTTAACCTGTCTCTGACCTGTTTAACCTGTATCCTTTCAGGTCATAGCTGCAGGCTAAAGTTAAATCTAGACTTGGTTTCCTCTCCTCTTTCACCCCAGCTGCCAAACTAACCCTGATTCAGATGACCATCCTACCCATGCTAGATTACGGAGATGTAATTTATAGATCGGCAGGTAAGGGCGGCTCTCGAACGGCTCGATGTTCTTTACCATTCTGCAATCAAATTTGCCACCAATGCTCCTTATAGGACACATCACTGCACTCTATACTCCTCTGTAAACTGGTCATCTCTGTTTACCCGTCACAATACCCACTGGTTGATGCTTATTTATAAAACCCTCTTAGGCCTCACCCCCCCCCCCCTCCCTATCTGAGATATCTACTGCAGCCCTCATCCTCCACATACAACACCCGTTCTGCCAGTCACATTCTGTTAAAGGTCCCCAAGGTAAACACATCCCTGGGTCGCTCCTCTTTTCAGTTCGCTGCAGCTAACAACTGGAAAGAGCTGCAACAAACACTCAAACTGGACAGTTTAATCTCCATCTCTTCATTCAAAGACTCAATCATGGACCCTCTTACTGACAGTTGTGGCTGCTTTGTGTGATGTATTGTTGTCTCTACCTTCTTGCCCTTTTCTTGTCCTTTCTTCTGTTGTCTGTGCCCAATACTGTTGCTGCCATACTGTGTTGTCGTCTTAGGTCTCTCTTTATGTAGTGTTGTAGTGTCTCTCTTGACATGATGTGTGTTTTGTCCCATTGTTTTTAAATCCCAGGCCCCTCCCCACTGGAGGCCTTTTGCCTCTTGGTAAAGAATGTAATAAATTACAACCGTATATTTTATTTGAATGAGCTTTCCACATTGGCAATGTTTTGAAATGTGGGCTTTTATTTTGAAAACGTTCTCATTACCATATGAAAGTGACATTTTTATTTGTGCTGCTGGCTGAACACTAGTCAGAGACGGACACAGAGAGAGAGGCAGAGGCAGCAGAGGAAATGTTTTAATTCTAATCGAGTTTTCCATCTTCCCGGCTGTGTCAGTGTGTCTGAGCCAGACAGCTGGGTCATGAATACTGTCTAGACGCTGCTGTGGAGCGCCTGATTGGAGCGTCTCTCTCTCTCTCTCTCTCTCTCTCTGTCTCTCTCTCTCTCTCTCTCTCTCTCTCTCTCTCTGTCTCTCTCTCTGTCTCTCTCTCTGTCTCTGTCTCTCTCTCTCTCTCTCTCTCTCTCTCTCTCTCTCTCTGTCTCTGTCTCTGTCTCTGTCTCTGTCTCTCTCTCTCTCTCTCTCTCTCTCTCTCTCTCTGTCTCTCTGTCTCTCTGTCTCTCTGTCTCTCTGTCTCTCTGTCTCTCTCTCTCTCTCTCTCTCTCTCTCTCTCTCTGTCTCTCTCTCTGTCTCTGTCTCTCTCTCTCTCTCTCTCTCTCTCTGTCTCTGTCTCTCTCTCTCTCTCTCTCTCTCTCTCTCTCTCTCTCTCTCTGTCTCTCTGTCTCTCTGTCTCTCTGTCTCTCTCTCTCTCTCTCTCTCTCTCTCTCTCTCTCTCTCTCTCTCTCTTTCTCTGTCTCTCTCTCTCTCTCTCTGTCTCTCTCTCTCTCTCTCTCTCTCTCTCTCTCTCTCTCTCTTTCTCTCTCTCTCTCTCTGTCTCTCTCTCTCTCTCTCTCTCTCTCTCTCTCTCTCTCTCTCTCTCTCTCTCTCTCTTTCTCTCTCTCCTTCTCTCTCTCTCTCTCTCTCTCTCTCTCTCTCTGTCTCTGGAAGCCCAGGACAAACAATAATTATCAGGAAGTCAGGTCTGTGGCCCCCACTGTCCCCAGCCTGCCCCTGTTCCCGGAACACTTACCCTGTGGCCCCCACTGTTCCCGGAACACTTACCCTGTGGCCCCTGACGACCCCTGTTACCGGAACACTTACCCTGTGGCCCCCACTGGCCCCGGACGGCCCCTGTTCCCGGAACACTTAGCCTGTGGCCCCCACTGTCCCCGGGCCGGCCCCTGTTCCCGGAACACTTACCCTGTGGCCCCCACTGTCCCCAGCCGGCCCCTGTTCCCGGAACACTTACCCTGTGGCCCCAGCCGGCCCTTGTTCCCGGAACACTTACCCTGTGGCCCCCACTGTCCCCAGCCGGCCCCTGATCCCGGAACACTTACCCTGTGGCCCCCACTGTCCCCGGCCGGCCCCTGTTCCCGGAACACTTACCCTGTGGCCCCCACTGTCCCCGGCCGGCCCCTGTTCCCGGAACACTTACCCTGTGGCCCCCACTGTCCCCGGCCGGCCCCTGTTCCCGGAACACTTACCCTGTGGCCCCAGCCGGCCCTTGTTCCCGGAACACTTACCCTGTGGCCCCCACTGTCCCCAGCCGGCCCCTGTTCCCGGAACACTTACCCTGTGGCCCCCACTCTCCCCGGCCGGCCCCTGTTCCCGGAACACTTACCCTGTGGCCCCCACTGTCCCCGGCCGGCCCCTGTTCCCGGAACACTTACCCTGTGGCCCCCAATGTCCCCAGCCGGCCCCTGTTCCCGGAACACTTACCCTGTGGCCCCCACTGTCCCCAGCCGGGCCCTGTTCCCAGAACACTTACCCTGTGGCCCCCACTGTCCCTGCCGGCCCCAGACGGCCCCTGTTCCCAGAACACTTACCCTGTGGCCCCAGCCGGCCCCTGTTCCCTGAACACTTACCCTGTGGCCCCCCCCTGTCCCTGCCGGCCCCAGACGGACCCTGTTCCCTGTTGGTTATCAGTGCTACAGACAGACAGAGAGATAGACAGGCAGGCAGGCAGGACAGGACCAGACCAATATGTAATGTATCTATGATCCAGGCCAGCCTATCTCAGACCCAACACCAGGGAGGCTGCTGTACCAGACCAGTCTATCTCAGACCCAACACCAGGGAGGCTGCTGTACCAGACCAGTCTATCTCAGACCCAACACCAGGGAGGCTGCTGTACCAGGCCAGTCTATCTCAGACCCAACACCAGGGAGGCTGCTGTACCAGACCAGTCTATCTCAGACCCAACACCAGGGAGGCTGCTGTACCAGGCCAGTCTATCTCAGACCCAACACCAGGGAGGCTGCTGTACCAGACCAGTCTATCTCAGACCCAACACCAGGGAGGCTGCTGTACCAGACCAGTCTATCTCAGACCCAACACCAGGGAGGCTGCTGTACCAGACCAGTCTATCTCAGACCCAACACCAGGGAGGCTGCTGTACCAGACCAGTCTATCTCAGACCCAACACCAGGGAGGCTGCTGTACCAAAGATCTCACTTCATCAGCTTCCGCTGAAGGGTGAGGGGGACAGAAAGGAGGTCTTAATCGATAGCCGACGTCACCGATTGATTTCTGTCTGGGATTGATTGGACCCTGGTCTGGTCTGATTCTGCCTGCTTCTTATTAAATACATTTTCTTGGAAGTGAAGCTCTCTGTCTTGTCTTCCACTTGGGACGGTGATGGGCTCGGGGTACGGGGGGGGTCTCTGTCTGTTGGAGTTTCAGGGGTACAGGGGGGGTCTCTCTCTGTTGGAGCGTCGGGGGTTCCGGGGGCTCTCTCTCTGTTGGAGCGTTGGGGGTTCCGGGGGCTCTCTCTCTGTTGGAGCGTCGGGGGTTCCGGGGGGCTCTCTCTCTGTTGGAGCGTCGGGGTTCCGGGGGGCTCTCTCTCTGTTGGAGCGTCGGGGTTCCGGGGGCTCTCTCTCTGTTGGAGCGTCGGGGTTCCGGGGGGCTCTCTCTGTTGGAGCGTCGGGGTTCCGGGGGAGCTCTCTCTGTTGGAGCGTCGGGGGGTTCCGGGGGGCTCTCTCTCTGTTGGAGCGTCGGGGGTTCCGGGGGCTCTCTCTCTGTTGGAGCGTCGGGGTTCCGGGGAGGGCTCTCTCTCTGTTGGAGCATCGGGGTTCCGGGGGCTCTCTCTCTGTTGGAGCGTCGGGGTTCCGGGGGGCTCTCTCTCTGTTGGAGCGTCGGGCGTTCTGGGGGGCTCTCTCTGTTGGAGCGTCGGGGGTTCCGGGGGGTCTCTCTCTCTGTTGGAGCGTTGGGGGTTCCGGGGGGGGGGCTCACTCTCTGTTGGAGCGTCGGGGTTCCGGGGGGGCTCTCTGTTGGAGCGTCGGGGTTCCGGGGGGGGGTCTCTCTCTGTTGGAGCGTCGGGAGTTCCGGGGGCTCTCTCTCTGTTGGAGCGTCGGGGTTCCAGGGGGCTCTCTCTCTCTGTTGGAGCGTCGGGGTCCCGGGAGGGGGTCTCTCTCTGTTGGAGCGTCGGGGTTCCGGGGGCTCTCTCTCTGTTGGAGCGTCGGGGGTTCCGGGGGCTCTCTCTCTGTTGGAGCGTCGGGGTTCCGGGGAGGGCTCTCTCTCTGTTGGAGCATCGGGGTTCCGGGGGCTCTCTCTCTGTTGGAGCGTCGGGCGTTCTGGGGGGGCTCTCTCTCTGTTGGAGCGTCGGGGGTTCCGGGGGGCTCTCTCTCTGTTGGAGCGTCGGGCGTTCTGGGGGCTCTCTCTCTCTGTTGGAGCGTCGGGGTTCCGGGAGGGGCTCTCTCTCTCTGTTGGAGTTTCAGGGGTACGGGGGGGGGCTCTCTCTCTGTTGGAGCGTTGGGGGTTCCGGGGGCTCTCTCTCTCTGTTGGAGTTTCAGGGGTACGGGGGGCTCTCTCTCTCTGTTGGAGCGTCGGGGTTCCATGGGGGGCTCTCTCTCTGTTGGAGCGTCGGGGGTTCTGGGGGGGGGGCTCTCTCTCTCTGTTGGAGCGTCGGGGTTCCGGGGGGGGGGCTCTCTCTCTGTTGGAGCGTCGGGGGTCCCGGGGGGCTCTCTCTCTGTTGGAGCGTCGGGGTCCCGGGGGGTCTCTCTCTCTCTCTCTGTTGGAGCGTCGGGGGTTCCGGGGGGGGCTCTCTCTCTGTTGGAGCGTCGGGGGTTCTGGGGGGGGGGGGGCTCCACATTGATATGCAGATCAGGACGTCTGTTGTCCAGCCTCTCTCTTTTTTCACTAGACTCTGATGTCTATGTGTTTAAGGGATTCTTTTAAATTGACAATCTGAGAAGGATGAATAAACATGATGACATTTCTCTCTCCCCCCCCCTCCCTACACTATTCAAGTGAGAGCTTTGAGCCTGTTCCCAGAAGGAGGCTGAGCTGTGGGACACTTTGAGCCTGTTCCCAGAAGGAGGCTGAGCTGTGGGACACTTTGAGCCTGTTCCCAGAAGGAGGCTGAGCTGTGGGACACTTTGAGCCTGTTCTCAGAAGGAGGCTGAGCTGTGGGACACTTTGAGCCTGTTCCCAGAAGGAGGCTGAGCTGTGGAGCTCTTTGAGCCTGTTCCCAGAAGGAGGCTGAGCTGTGGGACACTTTGAGCCTGTTCCCAGAAGGAGGCTGAGCTGTGGGACACGTTGAGCCTGTTCCCAGAAGGAGGCTGAGCTGTGGGACACTTTGAGCCTGTTCCCAGAAGGAGGCTGAGCTGTGGGACACTTTGAGCCTGTTCCCAGAAGGAGGCTGAGCTGTGGGACACTTTGAGCCTGTTCCCAGAAGGAGGCTGAGCTGTGGGACACTTTGAGCCTGTTCCCAGAAGGAGGCTGAGCTGTGGGACACTTTGAGCCTGTTCCCAGAAGGAGGCTGAGCTGTGGGACACTTTGAGCCTGTTCCCAGAAGGAGGCTGAGCTGTGGGACACTTTGAGCCTGTTCCCAGAAGGAGGCTGAGCTGTGGGACACTTTGAGCCTGTTCCCAGAAGGAGGCTGAGCTGTGGGACACTTTGAGCCTGTTCTCAGAAGGAGGCTGAGCTGTGGGACACGTTGAGCCTGTTCTCTGGAGGAGGCTGAGCTGTGGGACACTTTGAGCCTGTTTCCAGAAGGAGGCTGAGCTGTGGGACACTTTGAGCCTGTTCCCAGAAGGAGGCTGAGCTGTGGGACACGTTGAGCCTGTTCTCAGAAGGAGGCTGAGCTGTGGGACACTTTGAGCCTGTTCCCAGAAGGAGGCTGAGCTGTGGGACACTTTGAGCCTGTTCCCAGAAGGAGGCTGAGCTGTGGGACACTTTGAGCCTGTTCCCAGAAGGAGGCTGAGCTGTGGGACACTTTGAGCCTGTTCCCAGAAGGAGGCTGAGCTGTGGGACACTTTGAGCCTGTTCTCAGAAGGAGGCTGAGCTGTGGGACACTTTGAGCCTGTTCCCAGAAGGAGGCTGAGCTGTGGGACACTTTGAGCCTGTTCCCAGAAGGAGGCTGAGCTGTGGGACACTTTGAGCCTGTTCCCAGAAGGAGGCTGAGCTGCCGAACACTTTGAGCCTGTTCCCAAAAGGAGGCTGAGCTGCCGAACACGTTGAGCCTGTTCCCAAAAGGAGGCTGAGCTGCCGAACACTTTGAGCCTGTTCTCAGAAGGAGGCTGAGCTGTGGGACACTTTGAGCCTGTTCCCAGAAGGAGGCTGAGCTGTGGGACACGTTGAGCCTGTTCCCAAAAGGAGGCTGAGCTGCCGAACACTTTGAGCCTGTTCTCAGAAGGAGGCTGAGCTGTGGGACACTTTGAGCCTGTTCCCAAAAGGAGGCTGAGCTGCCGAACACGTTGAGCCTGTTCCCAAAAGGAGGCTGAGCTGCCGAACACTTTGAGCCTGTTCCCAGAAGGAGGCTGAGCTGTGGGACACTTTGAGCCTGTTCCCAAAAGGAGGCTGAGCTGCCGAACACGTTGAGCCTGTTCCCAGAAGGAGGCTGAGCTGTGGGACACTTTGAGCCTGTTCCCAGAAGGAGGCTGAGCTGTGGGACACTTTGAGCCTGTTCCCAGAAGGAGGCTGAGCTGTGGGACACTTTGAGCCTGTTCTCAGAAGGAGGCTGAGCTGTGGGACACTTTGAGCCTGTTCCCAGAAGGAGGCTGAGCTGTGGGACACGTTGAGCCTGTTCCCAGAAGGAGGCTGAGCTGTGGGACACTTTGAGCCTGTTCCCAGAAGGAGGCTGAGCTGTGGGACACTTTGAGCCTGTTCCCAGAAGGAGGCTGAGCTGTGGGACACTTTGAGCCTGTTCCCAGAAGGAGGCTGAGCTGTGGGACACTTTGAGCCTGTTCCCAGAAGGAGGCTGAGCTGTGGGACACTTTGAGCCTGTTCCCAGAAGGAGGCTGAGCTGTGGGACACTTTGAGCCTGTTCCCAGAAGGAGGCTGAGCTGTGGGACACTTTGAGCCTGTTCCCAGAAGGAGGCTGAGCTGTGGGACACTTTGAGCCTGTTCCCAGAAGGAGGCTGAGCTGTGGGACACTTTGAGCCTGTTCCCAGAAGGAGGCTGAGCTGTGGGACACTTTGAGCCTGTTCCCAGAAGGAGGCTGAGCTGTGGGACACTTTGAGCCTGTTCCCAGAAGGAGGCTGAGCTGTGGGACACTTTGAGCCTGTTCCCAGAAGGAGGCTGAGCTGTGGGACACTTTGAGCCTGTTCCCAGAAGGAGGCTGAGCTGTGGGACACTTTGAGCCTGTTCCCAGAAAGAGGCTGAGCTGTGGGACACTTTGAGCCTGTTCCCAGAAAAAGGCTGAGCTGTGGGACACTTTGAGCCTGTTCCCAGAAGGAGGCTGAGCTGTGGGACACTTTGAGCCTGTTCCCAGAAGGAGGCTGAGCTGTGGGACACTTTGAGCCTGTTCCCAGAAGGAGGCTGAGCTGTGGGACACGTTGAGCCTGTTCCCAGAAGGAGGCTGAGCTGTGGGACACTTTGAGCCTGTTCTCAGAAGGAGGCTGAGCTGTGGGACACTTTGAGCCTGTTCCCAGAAGGAGGCTGAGCTGTGGGACACTTTGAGCCTGTTCCCAGAAGGAGGCTGAGCTGTGGGACACTTTGAGCCTGTTCCCAGAAGGAGGCTGAGCTGTGGGACACTTTGAGCCTGTTCCCAGAAGGAGGCTGAGCTGTGGGACACTTTGAGCCTGTTCCCAGAAGGAGGCTGAGCTGTGGGACACTTTGAGCCTGTTCCCAGAAGGAGGCTGAGCTGTGGGACACTTTGAGCCTGTTCCCAGAAGGAGGCTGAGCTGTGGGACACTTTGAGCCTGTTCCCAGAAGGAGGCTGAGCTGTGGAGCTCTTTGAGCCTGTTCCCAGAAGGAGGCTGAGCTGTGGGACACTTTGAGCCTGTTCCCAGAAGGAGGCTGAGCTGTGGGACACTTTGAGCCTGTTCCCAGAAGGAGGCTGAGCTGTGGGACACTTTGAGCCTGTTCCCAGAAGGAGGCTGAGCTGTGGGACACTTTGAGCCTGTTCCCAGAAGGAGGCTGAGCTGTGGGACACTTTGAGCCTGTTCCCAGAAGGAGGCTGAGCTGTGGGACACTTTGAGCCTGTTCCCAGAAGGAGGCTGAGCTGTGGGACACTTTGAGCCTGTTCCCAGAAGGAGGCTGAGCTGTGGGACACTTTGAGCCTGTTCCCAGAAGGAGGCTGAGCTGTGGGACACTTTGAGCCTGTTCCCAGAAGGAGGCTGAGCTGTGGGACACTTTGAGCCTGTTCCCAGAAGGAGGCTGAGCTGTGGGACACTTTGAGCCTGTTCCCAGAAGGAGGCTGAGCTGTGGGACACTTTGAGCCTGTTCCCAGAAGGAGGCTGAGCTGTGGGACACTTTGAGCCTGTTCCCAGAAGGAGGCTGAGCTGTGGGACACTTTGAGCCTGTTTAATAGTTTTCTGGATGCAGGGCCAGAGAGGAACCAGGCCAGCCTGTTAGAGGCCGGCCAATTAAAGCTGACAGCAGCTAGACTGAGTTAGCAGTTAGCAGTTAGCAGTTAGCAGTTAGCAGTTAGCAATAAAACAAAAAGGTTTATTCTTTCAGTGAAATACGAAACCGTTCCGTATTTTATCTAACTGGTGGCATCCCTAAGTCTAAATGTTGCTGTTACATTGCACAACCTTCAATGTTATGTCATGATTATGTAAAATTCTGGCTAATTTATTACGGTCTTTGTTAGGAATAAATGTCTCCACACAGTTGGCAACGAGCCAGGCGGCCCAAACTGCTGCATATACCCTGACTCTGTTGCACTGAACGCAAGAGAAGTGACACAATTTCCTTAGTTAAAAGAAATTCATGTTAACAGGCAGTACTATCTAAATATGCAGGTTTAAAAAATATATATACTTGTGTATTGATTTTAAGAAAGGCATTCCTTTGTGTGTGTGTGTGTGTGTGTGTGTAATGATGCAGCTGTTCTATTAAGACAGATCTCCTCCGGCCCTGATAGAGTGGCCCTATGAACTCTGGGTAATAGATGGAGTCGTCTTAAAGACTGACAGGACTCCTCAACACGAGGGAACAAAACAAGCTGTCCTCTCTCTCTCTGCCACACAGGGGAAATGTGTTTAGTGTCAGACAGCAGTAGAGGTTTGTCTGTTTGAAGTGTTGTTTGGGTTGAAGGGATTATAGAGGAGTGTCGTTCTGGGTTGAAGGGATTATAGAGGAGTGTTGTTCTGGGTTGAAGGGATTATAGAGGAGTGTTGTTCTGGGTTGAAGGGATTATAGAGGAGTGTCGTTCTGGGTTATAGAGGAGTGCTGTTCTGGGTTGAAGGGATTATAGAGGAGTGTTGTTCTGGGTTATAGAGGAGTGTTGTTCTGGGTTGAAGGGATTATAGAGGAGTGTTGTTCTGGGTTGAAGGGATTATAGAGGAGTGTTGTTCTGGGTTGAAGGAATTATAGAGGAGTGTTGTTCTGGGTTATAGAGGAGTGTTGTTCTGGGTTGAAGGGATTATAGAGGAGTGTTGTTCTGGGTTGAAGGGATTATAGAGGAGTGTTGTTCTGGGTTGAAGGAATTATAGAGGAGTGTTGTTCTGGGTTGAAGGAATTATAGAGGAGTGTTGTTCTGGGTTATAAAGGAGTGTTGTTCTGGGTTGAAGGGATTATAGAGGAGTGTTGTTCTCGAATTTTATAGAGGAGTGTTGTTCTCGAATTTTATCAAAATTGGATTTGTTCTCGAATTCTTTGTGGATCTGTGTAATCTGAGGGAAATATGTGTCTCTAATATGGTCATACATGGGGCAGGAGGTTAGGAAGTGCAGCTCAGTTTCCACCTCATTTTGTGGGCAGTGAGCACATAGCCTGTCTTCTCTTGAGAGCCATGTCTGCCTACGGCAGCCTTTCTCAATAGCAAGGCTATGCTCGCTGAGTCTGTACATAGTCAAAGCTTTCCTTAATTTTGGGTCAGTCACAGTGGTCAGGTATTCTGCCGCTGTGTACTCTCTGTTTAGGGCCAAATAGCATTCTAGTTTGCTCCGTTTTTCACATTCTTTCCAATGTGTCAAGTAATTATCTTTTTGTTTTCTGATGATTTGGTTGTGTCTAATTGTGCTGCTGTCCTGGGGCTCTGTGGGGTGTGTTTGTGTTTGTGACCAGAGCCCCAGGACCAGCTTGCTTAGGGTCCTCTTCTCCAGGTTCATCTCTCTGTAGGGTGTGTTTGTGTTTGTGACCAGAGCCCCAGGACCAGCTTGCTTAGGGGCCTCTTCTCCAGGTTCATCTCTCTGTAGGGTGTGTTTGTGTTTGTGACCAGAGCCCCAGGACCAGCTTGCTTAGGGTCCTCTTCTCCAGGTTCATCTCTCTGTAGGGTGTGTTTGTGTTTGTGACCAGAGCCCCAGGACCAGCTTGCTTAGGGGCCTCTTCTCCAGGTTCATCTCTCTGTAGGGTGTGTTTGTGTTTGTGAACAGAGCCCCAGGACCAGCTTGCTTAGGGGCCTCTTCTCCAGGTTCATCTCTCTGTAGGGTGTGTTTGTGTTTGTGAACAGAGCCCCAGGACCAGCTTGCTTAGGGGCCTCTTCTCCAGGTTCATCTCTCTGTAGGGTGTGTTTGTGTTTGTGAACAGAGCCCCAGGACCAGCTTGCTTAGGGGCCTCTTCTCCAGGTTCATCTCTCTGTAGGTGATGGCTTTGTTATGGAAGGTTTGTGAATCTCTTCCTTTTAGGTGGTTGTAGAATTTAACAGCTCTTTTCTGGATATTTATAATTAGTGGGTATCGGCATTATTTGGTGTTTGTCCCATTTAGTGAAGTCTTGGTTGGTGAGCGGACCCCAGACCTCACCACCGTGAAGGGCCATGGGCTCTATGACTGAGTGGATTTAGCCAGGTCCTCATATATATATATGTAACTGAGTGGATTTAGCCAGGTCCTCATATATATATATGTATATATATAAACAATTTCAGTCTCTCGATGTGCAAAACTGATAGAGACATACCCCAAGCGACTTACAGCTGTAATCGCAGCAAAAGGTGGCGCTACAAAGTATTAACTTAAGGGGGCTGAATAATTTTGCACGCCCAATTTTTCCGTTTTTGATTTGTTAAAAAAGTTTGAAATATCCAATAAATGTCGTTCCACTTCATGATTGTGTCCCACTTGTTGTTGATTCTTCACAAAAAATACAGTTTTATATCTTTATGTTTGAAGCCTGAAGTGTGGCAAAAGGTCGCAAAGTTCAAGGGGGCCGAATACTTTCGCAAGGCACTGTATATATATATATATGCGAAAGTATTCGGCCCCCTTGAACTTTGCGACCTTTTGCCACACACTATATATATATATATGAGTGTATTTAGCCAGGTCCCAAAATATATGAGTGTATTTAGCCAGGTCCTAATTGGTCGAATTGTATGTTCCATTTGACGGCATAGAATGGCCTTCTGACCTCTGTCTCTCAATTCAATTCAACTTTATTGACATGGCAAGTTCATTATTACTTACATTGTCAAAGTATAGATATCGAAAAATGAAATAAAAATATATATTTACATATAAAATATATATAAATGTATATATAAATAAATGGTGTGACCAACAGCGATAATAATAGTAGTAGTGGACATGGGATTACCATTAACAACAACAACAATATTAATGAGAACAATACATTAAAGCAGTGGTAGTAGACCAGTGTCAACATGACTGAGAAGACACATGACCTGGTAGTAGACCAGTGTCAACATGACTGAGAAGACACATGACCTGGTAGTAGACCAGTGTCAACCAGACTGAGAAGACACATGACCTGGTAGTGGACCAGTGTCAACATGACTGAGAAGACACATGACCTGGTAGTAGACCAGTGTCAACATGACTGAGAAGACACATGACCTGGTAGTAGACCAGTGTCAACATGACTGAGAAGACACATGACCTGGTAGTAGACCAGTGTCAACATGACTGAGAAGACACATGACCTGGTAGTAGACCAGTGTCAACATGACTGAGAAGACACATGACCTGGTAGTAGACCAGTGTCAACATGACTGAGAAGACACATGACCTGGTAGTAGACCAATGCCAACCAGACTGAGAAGACACATGACCTGGTAGTAGACCAGTGTCAACATGACTGAGAAGACACATGACCTGGTAGTAGACCAGTGTCAACATGACTGAGAAGACACATGATCTGGTAGTAGACCAGTGTCAACATGACTGAGAAGACACATGACCTGGTAGTGGACCAGTGTCAACATGACTGAGAAGACACATGACCTGGTAGTGGACCAGTGTCAACATGACTGAGAAGACACATGACCTGGTAGTAGACCAGTGTCAACATGACTGAGAAGACACATGACCTGGTAGTGGACCAATGTCAACATGACTGAGAAGACACATGACCTGGTAGTAGACCAGTGTCAACATGACTGAGAAGACACATGACCTGGTAGTAGACCAGTGTCAACATGACTGAGAAGACACATGACCTGGTAGTAGACCAGTGTCAACATGACTGAGAAGACACATGACCTGGTAGTAGACCAGTGTCAACATGACTGAGAAGACACATGACCTGGTAGTAGACCAGTGTCAACATGACTGAGAAGACACATGACCTGGTAGTAGACCAGTGTCAACATGACTGAGAAGACACATGACCTGGTAGTAGACCAGTGTCAACATGACTGAGAAGACACATGACCTGGTTGTAGACCAGTGTCAACATGACTGAGAAGACACATGATCTGGTAGTAGACCAGTGTCAACATGACTGAGAAGACACATGACCTGGTATGAAAGACAAAACAAAATGGGAAATATTCTCTCTCTCACTCTCTCTCTTTCACTCTCTGTCTCTCTTTCTCTCTCTCTCTCTGTCTCTCTCTCTCTCTGTCTCTCTCTCTCTCTCTCTCTCTGGCTCCCTCTCTCTCTCTCTCTCTCTCTGGCTCCCTCTCTCTCTCTCTCTCTCTCCCTCTCTCTCTCTCTCTCTCTTATATATATATTGTAAGTCGCTCTGGATAAGAGCGTCTGCTAAATGACTTAAATGTAAATGTAATGTAATATATATAGATATATATATCTGTCTCTCTCTGTTACTCTCATTCTCTCTCTGTCTCTGTTACTCTCTGTCTCTCTCATTCTCTCTCTGTCTCTGTCTCTGTCTCTGTCTCTGTCACTCTCTCTCTGTCTCTCTCTGTCTCTCTGTCTCTATCTCTCTCTATATATATATTTATATATATCTGTCTCTGTCTCTCCCTGTTACTCTCATTCTCTCTCTGTATCTCTCTCTATATCTCTCTCTGTCTCTCTCTCTCTGTCTCTCTCTGTCTCTCTGTCTCTATCTCTCTCTATATATATATATCTGTCTCTGTCTCTCCCAGTTACTCTCATTCTCTCTCTGTATCTCTCTCTATATCTCTCTCTGTCTCTCTCTCTCTCATGAAATTATAACTGTCTGTCTACTATGTAAATTATGTAAATACACAGCCCTATAAATAGGACTCTGCTCGCTGCTTTTTAGAGAGATGTGATAACATTCCTCCCCTCCTCTTCTCTCCTCCCCCTCCCCCTTCTCCCTCCCCCTCCTCTTCTCTCCTCCCCCTCCCCCTTCTCCCTCCCCCTCCTCTTCTCTCCTCCCCCTCCCCCTTCTCCCTCCCCCTCCTCTTCTCTCCTCCCCTCCTCTTCTCTCCTCCCCCTCCCCCTTCTCCCTCCCCCTCCTCTTCTCTCCTCCCCCTCCCCCTTCTCCCTCCCCCTCCTCTTCTCTCCTCCCACTCCTCCTTCTCCCTCCCCCTCCTCTTCTCTCCTCCCCCTCCTCTTCTCTCTCATCTCTTCTTTTTTATAGTAGATGTGATCAGGGTTATAGTAGATGTGGTCTTTAGTAGATGTGATCAGGGTTAGAGTAGATGTGGTCTATAGTAGATGTGGTCTATAGTAGATGTGGTCAGGGTTAGAGTAGATGTGGACTATAGTAGATGTGGTCTATAGTAGATGTGGTCTATAGTAGATGTGATCAGGGTTATAGTAGATGTGGTCAGGGTTAGAGTAGATGTGGACTATAGTAGATGTGGTCTATAGTAGATGTGGTCTATAGTAGATGTGATCAGGGTTAGAGTAGATGTAGTCAGGGTTATAGTAGATGTGGTCTATAGTAGATATAGTCAGGGTTAGAGTAGATGTAGTCAGGGTTATAGTAGATGTGGTCAGGGTTATAGTAGATGTGGTCTATAGTAGATGTGGTCAGGGTTAGAGTAGATGTAGTCAGGGTTATAGTAGATGTGGTCTATAGTAGATGTGATCAGGGTTATAGTAGATGTGGTCTATAGTAGATGTGATCAGGGTTATAGTAGATGTGGTCTTTAGTAGATGTGATCAGGGTTATAGTAGATGTGGTCTATAGTAGATGTGGTCTATAGTAGATGTGGTCAGGGTTATAGTAGATGTGGTCTATAGTAGATGTGGTCTATAGTAGATGTGGACTATAGTAGATGTGGTCTATAGTAGATGTGTATAGTAGATGTGGTCAGGGTTATAGTAGATGTGGTCTATAGTAGATGTGGTCAGGGTTATAGTAGATGTGGTCTATAGTAGATGTGATCAGGGTTAGAGTAGATGTGGTCTATAGTAGATGTGGTCTTTAGTAGATGTGATCAGGGTTATAGTAGATGTGATCAGGGTTATAGTAGATGTGGTCTATAGTAGATATAGTCAGGGTTATAGTAGATGTGGTCTATAGTAGATGTGGTCTTTAGTAGATGTGATCAGGGTTATAGTAGATGTGATCAGGGTTATAGTAGATGTGATCAGGGTTATAGTAGATGTGGTCTATAGTAGATGTGGTCAGGGTTATAGTAGATGTGGTCTATAGTAGATGTGGTCAGGGTTATAGTAGATGTGGTCTATAGTAGATGTGGTCTATAGTAGATGTGGTCTATAGTAGATGTGGTCTATAGTAGATGTGGTCTATAGTAGATGTGGTCAGGGTTATAGTAGATGTGGTCTATAGTAGATGTGGTCAGGGTTATAGTAGATGTGGTCTATAGTAGATGTGGTCTATAGTAGATGTGGTCTATAGTAGATGTGGTCTATAGTAGATGTGGTCTATTGTAGATGTGGTCAGGGTTATAGTAGATGTGGTCAGGGTTATAGTAGATGTGGTCAGGGTTATAGTAGATGTGGTCTATAGTAGATGTGATCAGGGTTATAGTAGATGTGGTCTATAGTAGATGTGGTCTATAGTAGATGTGGTCAGGGTTATAGTAGATGTGGTCTATAGTAGATGTGGTCAGGGTTAGAGTAGATGTAGTCAGGGTTATAGTAGATGTGGTCTATAGTAGATGTGGTCTATAGTAGATGTGGTCTATAGTAGATGTGGTCTATAGTAGATGTGGTCTATAGTAGATGTGGTCAGGGTTATAGTAGATGTGGTCTATAGTAGATGTGGTCAGGGTTATAGTAGATGTGGTTTATAGTAGATGTGATCAGGGTTATAGTAGATGTGGTCTATAGTAGATATGGTCAGGGTTATAGTAGATGTGGTCTATAGTAGATGTGGTCTATAGTAGATGTGGTCAGGGTTATAGTAAATGTTGTCTATAGTAGATGTGGTCTATAGTAGATGTGGTCAGGGTTATAGTAGATGTGGTCTATAGTAGA
>NC_088240.1:99310689-99360689 GCF_036934945.1 Oncorhynchus masou masou | reverse complement strand
GTGGAGAGGTGCTGGTGAGGTGGTAGTGAGGTGGTGGTGGTGGTGGTGGTGAGGTGGTGGTGGTGGTGAGGTGGTGGTGGTGGAGAGGTGGTGGTGAGGTGGTGGTGGTGGAGAGGTGGTGGTGGTGGAGAGGTGCTGGTGGTGGTGGTGGTGGTGAGGTGGTGGTGAGGTGGTGGTGAGGTGGTGGTGGTGGTGAGGTGCTGGTGGTGGTGGTGGTGGAGAGGTGCTGGTGAGGTGGTAGTGAGGTGGTGGTGGTGGTGGTGGTGGTGGTGAGGTGGTGGTGGTGGTGAGGTGGTGGTGGAGAGGTGGTGGTGAGGTGGTGGTGGTGGAAAGGTGGTGGTGGTGGAGAGGTGGTGGTGGTGGTGGAGAGGTGGTGGTGGAGAGGTGGTGGTGGTGGAGAGGTGGTGGTGGAGAGGTGGTGGTGGTGGTGGAGAGGTGGTGGTGGAGAGGTGGTGGTGGTGGTGGAGAGGTGGTGGTGAGGTGGTGATGGTGGAGAGGTGGTGGTGGTGGAGAGGTGGTGGAGGAGTGGTGGTGGTGGAGAGGTGGTGGTGGAGAGGAGGTGGTGATGGTGAGGTGGTGGTGGTGAGGTGGTGGTGGTGAGGTGGTGGTGGAGAGGTGGTGGTGGTGAGGTGGTGGTGGTGGTGGTGAGGTGGTGGTGGTGGTGGTGAGGTGGTGGTGAGGAGGTGGTGAGGTGGTGGTGGAGAGGTGGTGGTGGTGGTGGAGAGGTGGTGGTGGAGAGGTGGTGGTGGTGGTGGAGAGGTGGTGGTGGTGGAGAGGTGGTGGTGGAGAGAAGGTGGTGGAGAGGTGGTGGTGGTGGAGAGGTGGTGGTGGTGGAGAGGTGGTGGTGGTGGAGAGGTGGTGGTGGTGGAGAGGTGGTGGTGGAGAGGTGGTGGTGAGGTGGTGATGGTGGAGAGGTGGTGGTGGTGGAGAGGTGGTGGAGGAGTGGTGGTGGTGGAGAGGTGGTGGTGGTGGTGGTGGTGGAGAGGAGGTGGTGATGGTGAGGTGGTGGTGGTGGAGAGGTGGTGGTGAGGTGGTGGTGGAGAGGTGGTGGTGGTGGTGAGGAGGTGGTGGTGGTGGTGAGGTGGTGGTGGAGAGGTGGTGGTGGTGGTGAGGTGGTGGTGGTGGTGGTGAGGTGGTGGTGGTGGAGAGGTGGTGGTGGAGAGGTGGTGGTGGTGGAGAAGTGGTGGTGGTGGTGGTGAGGTGGTGGTGAGGTGGTGGTGGTGGTGAGGTGGTGGTGAGGTGGTGGTGGTGGTGGAGAAGTGGTGGTGGTGGTGGTGAGGTGGTGGCGAGGTGGTGGTGGTGGCGAGGTGGTGGTGGTGAGGTGGTGGTGGTGGTGGTGGTGGAGAGGTGGTGGTGGAGAGGTGGTGGTGGTGAGGTGGTGGTGGTGGTGGTGGTGGAGAAGTGTTGGTGGTGGTGAGGTGGTGGTGGTGGTGGTGAGGTGGTGGTGGTGGTGAGGTGGTGGTGGTGGTGAGGTGGTGGTGGTGGTGAGGTGGTGGTGGTGGTGAGGTGGTGGTGGTGGAGAGGTGGTGGTGGTGGAGAGGTGGTGGTGGTGAGGTGGTGGAGGAGTGGTGGTGGTGGTGGTGTTGGGGTAACAGTGGTAGTATGGGGGGGTTCTAGGGCCTACAGTGGTAGTATGGGGGGACAGGGGGAGGAGCTCCCTAATCAGATGGAACAGTGATCTGTGCTGCAGTACCCGTTACATCATCAGGTGAAAGGGGGAGGAGCTCCCTCATCAGATGGAACAGTGATCTGTGCTGCAGTACCCGTTACATCATCAGGTGAAAGGGGGAGGAGCTCCCTCATCAGATGGAACAGTGATCTGTGCTGCAGTACCCGTTACATCATCAGGTGAAAGGGGGAGGAGCTCCCTCATCAGATGGAACAGTGATCTGTGCTGCAGTACCCGTTACATCATCAGGTGAAAGGGGGAGGAGCTCCGTAATCAGATGGAACAGTGATCTGTGCTGCAGTACCCGTTACATCATCAGGTGAAAGGGGGAGGAGCTCCCTAATCAGATGGAACAGTGATCTGTGCTGCTTTGTGATTTTGTAAACAAGCCAGCATGGTGCATCGTCCACAAACCTACATCTATTTTCAATTCAAATAAATGTGAGAATTTTCTACCTGGTTTTCATTAGGAAGGCATATAAATATAAACACAGAATCCTACTCATTCCTCCACTTGCATTTGGAAACAGAGAATCCTACTCATTCCTCCACTTGCATTTGGAAACAGAGAATCCTACTCATTCCTCCACTTGCATTTGGAAACAGAGAATCCTACTCATTCCTCCACTTGCATTTGGAAACAGAGAATCCTACTCATTCCTCCACTTGCATTTGGAAACAGAGAATCCTACTCATTCCTCCACTTGCATTTGGAAACAGAGAATCCTACTCATTCCTCCACTTGCATTTGGAAACAGAGAATCCTACTCATTCCTCCACTTGCTCCTACATCACTTTAACTTTGTTTTGAGCAGTGCATTCAAGACAACTGGAATCTTGGAAAAATACAAGGTCAATTAATGACTTCAGTGATCTTCAGGTCAGAAAGTTGGAGCTCTGGAAAGAGGCCCGAGTTCCCAGGTTGAAATTCCGAGTTGGATGACCGTTCAAAAGATATTTCTCTGTCGGAGCGAGTTTTGTTTTCTCTCCAGAGTTCCCAGTTGTCTTGAACGCACTGCTGTCAGTAGTCTGAGATTTCTGAGTTCTCAGTTGATGTGATTGATAGACCTTTACAGTGTGATGTGTAACAGACAGACCGTTACAGTGTGATGTTATTATAGAAGACCAGACAGACCGTTACAGTGTGATGTGTAACAGACAGACCGTTACAGTGTGATGTTATTATAGAAGACTAGACAGACCGTTAGTGTGATGTTATTATAGTAGACTAGACAGACCGTTACAGTGTGATGTTATTATAGAAGACTAGACAGGCCGTTACAGTGTGATGTTATTATAGTAGACTAGACAGACCGTTAGTGTGATGTTATTATAGTAGACTAGACAGACCGTTACAGTGTGATGTGTAACAGACAGACCGTTACAGTGTGATGTTATTATAGTAGACTAGACAGACCGTTAGTGTGATGTTATTATAGAAGACTAGACAGACCGTTACAGTGTGATGTTATTATAGTAGACTAGACAGACCGTTACAGTGTGATGTTATTATAGAAGACTAGACAGGCCGTTACAGTGTGATGTTATTATAGTAGACTAGACAGACCGTTAGTGTGATGTTATTATAGTAGACCAGACAGACCGTTACAGTGTGATGTTATTATAGAAGACTAGACAGACCATTACAGTGTGATGTTATTATAGTAGACTAGACAGACCGTTACAGTGTGATGTTATTATAGAAGACTAGACAGACCGTTACAGTGTGATGTTATTATAGAAGACGAGACAGACCATTACAGTGTGATGTTATTATAGAAGACTAGACAGACCTTTACAGTGTGATGTGTAACAGACAGACCGTTACAGTGTGATGTTATTATAGAAGACTAGACAGACCATTACAGTGTGATGTTATTATAGAAGACGAGACAGACCGTTACAGTGTGATGTTATTATAGAAGACGAGACAGACCGTTACAGTGTGATGTGTAACAGACAGACCGTTACAGTGTGATGTTATTATAGAAGACTAGACAGACCGTTACAGTGTGATGTTATTATAGAAGACGAGACAGACCGTTACAGTGTGATGTTATTATAGAAGACTAGACAGACCGTTACAGTGTGATGTTATTATAGAAGACTAGACAGACCGTTACAGTGTGATGTTATTATAGAAGACTAGACAGACCGTTACAGTGTGATGTTATTATAGAAGACTAGACAGACCGTTACAGTGTGATGTTATTATAGAAGACTAGACAGACCGTTACAGTGTGATGTTATTATAGAAGACGAGACAGACCGTTACAGTGTGATGTTATTATAGAAGACTAGACAGACCGTTACAGTGTGATGTTATTATAGAAGGCTAGACAGACCGTTACAGTGTGATGTGTAACAGACAGACCATTACAGTGTGATGTTATTATAGAAGACTAGACAGACCGTTACAGTGTGATGTGTAACAGACAGACCATTACAGTGTGATGTTATTATAGAAGACTAGACAGACCGTTACAGTGTGATGTTATTATAGTAGACTAGACAGACCGTTAGTGTGATGTTATTATAGAAGACCAGACAGACCGTTACAGTGTGATGTTATTATAGAAGAGTAGACAGACCGTTACAGTGTGATGTGTAACAGACAGACCGTTAGTGTGATGTTATTATAGAAGACTAGACAGACCATTACAGTGTGATGTTATTATAGAAGACTAGACAGACCGTTACAGTGTGATGTGTAACAGACAGACCGTTACAGTGTGATGTTATTATAGAAGACTAGACAGACCGTTACAGTGTGATGTGTAACAGACAGACCGTTAGTGTGATGTTATTATAGAAGACTAGACAGACCGTTACAGTGTGATGTGTAACAGACAGACCGTTACAGTGTGATGTTATTATAGTAGACTAGACAGACCGTTACAGTGTGATGTTATTATAGAAGACTAGACAGACCATTACAGTGTGATGTTATTATAGTAGACTAGACAGACCGTTACAGTGTGATGTTATTATAGAAGACTAGACAGACCATTACAGTGTGATGTTATTATAGTAGACTAGACAGACCATTACAGTGTGATGTTATTATAGAAGACTAGACAGACCATTACAGTGTGATGTTATTATAGAAGACTAGACAGACCGTTACAGTGTGATGTTATTATAGAAGACTAGACAGACCGTTACAGTGTGATGTTATTATAGAAGACTAGACAGACCGTTACAGTGTGATGTGTAACAGACAGACCGTTACAGTGTGATGTTATTATAGAAGACTAGACAGACCGTTACAGTGTGATGTGTAACAGACAGACCGTTACAGTGTGATGTTATTATAGAAGACTAGACAGACTGTTACAGTGTGATGTTATTATAGAAGACCAGACAGACCGTTACAGTGTGATGTGTAACAGACAGACCGTTACAGTGTGATGTGTAACAGACAGACCGTTACAGTGTGATGTTATTATAGAAGACTAGACAGACCGTTACAGTGTGATGTTATTATAGAAGACTAGACAGACCGTTACAGTGTGATGTTATTACAGTAGACGAGACAGACCGTTAGTGTGATGTTATTATAGAAGACCAGACAGACCGTTACAGTGTGATGTTATTATAGAAGACTAGACAGACCGTTAGTGTGATGTTATTATAGAAGACGAGACAGACCATTACAGTGTGATGTGTAACAGACAGACCGTTACAGTGTGATGTTATTATAGAAGACTAGACAGACCGTTACAGTGTGATGTTATTATAGAAGACTAGACAGACCGTTACAGTGTGATGTTATTATAGTAGACTAGACAGACCGTTACAGTGTGATGTTATTATAGAAGACTAGACAGACCGTTACAGTGTGATGTTATTATAGTAGACTAGACAGACCGTTAGTCTTAGGCACCGTTGACGTGGATGTCCATTAAGGCAGCTCTCTGCACCTCTCTGATTCAGAGGGGTTGGGTTAAATGCAGAAGACACATTTCAGTTGAAGGCATTAGGTGTACAACTGACTCGGTATCCCCCTTTGCCCAGACAGACAGACAGACAGACAGAGTGCAAAACACGCCTACACGGGCCCTCTAGCGAAGGGCCTCAATGCAATCCAATTTCACCCGATGTAAACTCCTCCCAGTGGGGTAACCCGGGCCAGATAAACGAAACCCCTTATTGTCACTACCTCACCAGTCTGTTCCGAGTCGCCCCGAACCTCCTCTCCTCCTCCTCTTCCCTTCTGCACGTCTGGTTGAAGAGAGTGACTTCCTTGTTTGGGGGTGGGCCATAGTCCGTGCATCCAGCCTTCAGTCGACCGGAGAGGTGTTTTCCCCTGTACAGCGGAGAGAGAGAGGAACTACACGGCCAGGCGGATAACGTTACTCACTCTGTCTGAGAATGTACTAGTCTGAAGAAATGGCATGCGGATACACTTTAAAACAAATTACTTTAACTTGGTAGCAATATGGATTATGTCGTACTCAAGGGAATGTGAACGGCCACTGGAGACTCAGGCTGGAAGTTTTGAAGGACCGATCACGGCGCCTCTTCCCCGGTCCGGTGTTATTACCGGGGTCCCATTTTCCCGGGTAGCCCCATGCAAAACATAACGGCACCCGGCAGCCCCAACAACAACTCTGATGTCATTTGCTCCTGTAACTGCACCGGTCCCCAGCCGGAGGGAATGGAGATATGTAAGTAGCATTGTAGTGGAAACCGCGTATGCCGCTTTGGAAATGATGTCTGTTCTACTGTGATTTATCACTATGTTACCTTTTACGCATCGATTACGCGCATGTAAACAACGATGTGTTATAAACGAGAGGTACACATTGTAGAGGATTATTTAAATACAATTTGGCTATGGTTTGGGAACTTTTTATCAGTCAAATATCCGTGTTTGGTTGGTGTTCTGGTATGTTCGCTGTCAGTCGTTTATGGTTACGTTACCGTGTTGCTGTCGTCGTTCGGTAATTGCCATAGACTGGCAGTAGTTTCTGCCACATACTCCAACACTGTAAAACATTTAGACGGAATACGCTATGAAGGGAGATATATTACCCTGTTGACAGTTTCATGGGACTTGCTGGGTTACGTTGTTGTGTTGAGATGTTGTTACAGACAGACAGTGTGTTGTGTGACTGACTGACAGACAGACAGACAGACAGACAGACAGACAGACAGACAGACATTTCCCCTGGGACCAGGGCCAGACAGACAGACAGCCATTTCCCCTAGGACCAGGGCCAGACAGACAGACAGACAGTCATATCCCCAGGGACCAGGGCCAGAGAGACAGACAGCCATTTCCCCTAGGACCAGGGCCAGACAGACAGACAGACAGTCATATCCCCAGGGACCAGGGCCAGAGAGACAGTCATTTCCCCTGGGACCAGGGCCAGACAGACAGACAGCCATTTCCCCTAGGACCAGGGCCAGACAGACAGACAGACAGTCATATCCCCAGGGACCAGGGCCAGACAGACAGTCATTTCCCCTGGGACCAGGCAGACAGACAGTTATTTCCCCTGGGACCAGGGCCAGGCAGACAGACAGTCATATCCCCAGGGACCAGGGCCAGGCAGACAGACAGTCATATCCCCAGGGACCAGGGCCAGGCAGACAGACAGTCATATCCCCAGGGACCAGGGCCAGACAGACAGTCATATCCCCAGGGACCAGGGCCAGAGAGACAGGCATTTCCCCTGGGACCAGGGCCAGACAGACAGACAGTCATTTCCCCTGGGACCAGGGCCAGACAGACAGTCATTTCCCCTGGGACCAGGGCCAGGCAGACAGACAGTCATTTCTCCTGGGACCAGGGCCAGACAGACAGACAGACAGACAGACAGTCATTTCCCCTGGGACCAGGGCCAGGCAGACAGACAGTCATTTCCCCTGGGACCAGGGCCAGACAGACAGACAGTCATTTCCCCTGGGACCAGGGCCAGACAGACAGACAGTCATTTCCCCTGGGACCAGGGCCAGGCAGACAGACAGTCATTTCCCCTGGGACCAGGGCCAGGCAGACAGACAGTCATTTCCCCTGGGACCAGGGCCAGGCAGACAGACAGTCATTTCCCCTGGGACCAGGGCCAGACAGACAGTCATATCCCCTGGGACCAGGGCCAGGCAGACAGACAGTCATTTCTCCTGGGACCAGGGCCAGACAGACAGACAGTCATTTCCCCTGGGACCAGGGCCAGGCAGACAGACAGTCATTTCCCCTGGGCCCAGGGCCAGGCAGACAGACAGACAGTCATTTCCCCTGGGACCAGGGCCAGGCAGACAGACAGTCATTTCCCCTGGGCCCAGGGCCAGGCAGACAGACAGTCATTTCCCCTGGGACCAGGACCAGACAGACAGACAGACAGGCATTTCCCCTGGGACCAGGCAGACAGACAGTCATTTCCCCTGGGACCAGGCAGACAGACAGTCATTTCCCCTGGGACCAGGCAGACAGACAGTCATTTCCCCTGGGACCAGGGCCAGGCAGACAGACAGTCATTTCCCCTGGGACCAGGGCCAGGCAGACAGACAGTCATTTCCCCTGGGACCAGGCAGACAGACAGTCATTTCCCCTGGGACCAGGGCCAGGCAGACAGACAGTCATTTCCCCTGGGACCAGGCAGACAGACAGTCATTTCCCCTGGGACCAGGCAGACAGACAGTCATTTCCCCTGGGACCAGGCAGACAGACAGTCATTTCCCCTGGGACCAGGGCCAGACAGACAGACAGTCATTTCCCCTGGGACCAGGGCCAGACAGCAACACCACGAGAAAAGGAAGGCAGCAGGATATATTAGATGGTGATTTGGCAGCTAGGCTGGGATGAACTGATGCCATCATATAACCAAAAGACCACTGTGGCTGTCTGCTATGATCTGTCGGCTATGGTCTGTCTGCTATGGTCTGTCTGCTATGGTCTGTCTGCTATGGTCTGTCTGCTATGGTCTGTCTGCTATGGTCTGTCTGCTAGAGTGTGTCTGCTATAATATGTTTGCTGTCTGCTATAGTCTGTCTGCTATGGTCTGTCTGCTATAATGTGTTTGCTGTCTGCTATGGTCTGTCTGCTATGGTCGGTCTGCTATAATATGTTTGCTGTCTGCTATGGTCTGTCTGCTATGGTCGGTCTGCTATAATATGTTTGCTGTCTGCTATGGTCTGTCTGCTATGGTCTGTCTGCTATAATATGTTTGCTGTCTGCTATGATCTGTCTGCTATGGTCTGTCTGCTATAATATGTTTGCTGTCTGCTATGATCTGTCTGCTATGGTCTGTCTGCTATATTCTGTCTGCTATAATATGTTTGCTGTCTGCTATGGTCTGTCTGCTATGGTCTGTCTGCTATAATATGTTTGCTGTCTGCTATGGTCTGTCTGCTATGGTCTGTCTGCTATAATATGTTTGCTGTCTGCTATAGTCTGTCTGCTATGGTCTGTCTGCTATAATGTGTTTGCTGTCTGCTATGGTCTGTCTGCTATGGTCGGTCTGCTATAATATGTTTGCTGTCTGCTATGGTCTGTCTGCTATGGTCTGTCTGCTATAATATGTTTGCTGTCTGCTATGGTCTGTCTGCTATGGTCTGTCTGCTATGGTCTGTCTGCTATAATATGTTTGCTGTCTGCTATGGTCTGTCTGCTATGGTCGGTCTGCTATAATATGTTGTCTGTCTGCTATGGTCTGTCTGCTAGTGTCTGTCTGCTATAATATGTTTGCTGTCTGCTATGGTCTGTCTGCTATGGTCGGTCTGCTATAATATGTTTGCTGTCTGCTATGGTCTGTCTGCTATGGTCTGTCTGCTATGGTCTGTCTGCTCTGGTGCTGTCTGCTATGGTCTGTCTGGCCTGGTGCTGTCTGCTATGGTCTGTCTGCTTTGGTGCTGTCTGCTATGGTCTGTCTGGCCTGGTGCTGTCTGCTATGGTGCTGTCTGCTCTGGTGCTGTCTGCTATGGTCTGTCTGGCCTGGTGCTGTCTGCTATGGTCTGTCTTGTCTGGGTCTGTCTGCTATGGTCTGTCTGGCCAGGTGCTGTCTGCTATGGTCTGTCTGGCCAGGTGCTGTCTGGTCTGGTGATGTCTGCTATAGTCTGTCTGGTCTGGAGCTGTCTGCTATGGTCTGTCTGCTATGGTGCTGTCTGCTATGGTCTGTCTGGCCTGGTGCTGTCTGCTATGGTGCTGTCTGCTCTGGTGCTGTCTGCTATGGTCTGTCTGGCCTGGTGCTGTCTGCTATGGTCTGTCTTGTCTGGGTCTGTCTGCTATGGTCTGTCTGGCCAGGTGCTGTCTGCTATGGTCTGTCTGGCCAGGTGCTGTCTGGTCTGGTGGTGTCTGCTATAGTCTGTCTGGTCTGGAGCTGTCTGCTATGGTCTGTCTGGTATGGTGCTGTCTGCTATGGTCTGTCTGGCCAGGTGCTGTCTGGTCAGGTGCTGTCTGCTATGGTCTGTCTGCTATGGTCTGTCTGCTATGGTCTGTCTGGTCTGGTGCTGTCTGCTATGGTCTGTCTGGCCAGGTGCTGTCTGGTCTGGTGCTGTCTGCTATGGTTTGTCTGGCCAGGTGCTGTCTGCTATGGTCTGTCTGATATGGTCTGTCTGGTCTGGTGCTGTCTGCTATAGTCTGTCTGGTCTGCTGCTGTCTGCTATAGACTGTCTGGTCAGGTGCTGTCTGCTATGGTCTGTCTGGCCAGGTGATGTCTGCTATGGTCTGTCTGGTCTGATGCTGTCTGCTATGGTCTGTCTGACCAGGTGCTGTCTGGTCTGGTGCTGTCTGCTGTGGTCTGTCTGGTCTGGTGCTGTCTGCTATAGTCTGTCTGGTCTGGTGCTGTCTGCTATGGTCTGTCTGGTCTGGTGCTGTCTGCTATGGTCTGTCTGCTATGGTCTGGTCTGGTGCTGTCTGCTATTGTCTGTTTGGCCAGGTCTGGTCTGGTGCTGTCTGCTATGGTCTGTCTGGTCTGATGCTCCGTGTCATCTTGCCAGGAAAGGACACAATGAAGTCTAACATAGCTAGTTGAGAGTAAATAGACCGTAGATAATGTTTGTTGTTGTTGTTTCGGAAGAAGTCTCCTGTTGATTGAATTGTCCTCTGGTGTCAAACAGCCATCATCCTGTAGACCAGGTCCTCTGTTGTCTCTGGTGTCAGATAGCCATCATCCTGTAGACCAGGTCCTCTGTTGTCAAACAGCCATCATCCTGTAGACCAGGTCCTCTGTTGTCAAACAGCCATCATCCTGTAGACCAGGTCCTCTGGTGTCAGACAGCCATCATCCTGTAGACCACGTCCTCTGGTGTCAAACAGCCATCATCCTGTAGACCAGGTCCTCTGGTGTCAGATAGCCATCATCCTGTAGACCAGGTCCTCTGGTGTCAGACAGCCATCATCCTGTAGACCAGGTCCTCTGGTGTCAGACAGCCATCATCCTGTAGACCAGGTCCTCTGTTGTCAGACAGCCATCATCCTGTAGACCAGGTCCTCTGGTGTCTCTGGTGTCAAACAGCCATCATCCTGTAGACCAGGTCCTCTGGTGTCTCTGGTGTCAAACAGCCATCATCCTGTAGACCAGGTCCTCTGTTGTCAAACAGCCATCATCCTGTAGACCAGGTCCTCTGTTGTCAAACAGCCATCATCCTGTAGACCAGGTCCTCTGTTGTCAAACAGCCATCATCCTGTAGACCAGGTCCTCTGGTGTCTCTGTTGTCAAACAGCCATCATCCTGTAGACCAGGTCCTCTGTTGTCAAACAGCCATCATCCTGTAGACCACGTCCTCTGTTGTCAAACAGCCATCATCCTGTAGACCAGGTCCTCTGTTGTCAAACAGCCATCATCCTGTAGACCAGGTCCTCTGGTGTCTCTGTTGTCAAACAGCCATCATCCTGTAGACCAGGTCCTCTGTTGTCAGACAGCCATCATCCTGTAGACCAGGTCCTCTGTTGTCAAACAGCCATCATCCTGTAGACCAGGTCCTCTGGTGTCTCTGTTGTCAGACAGCCATCATCCTGTAGACCAGGTCCTCTGTTGTCAGACAGCCATCATCCTGTAGACCAGGTCCTCTGGTGTCTCTGTTGTCAGACAGCCATCATCCTGTAGACCAGGTCCTCTGTTGTCTCTGTTGTCAGATAGCCATCATCCTGTAGACCAGGTCCTCTGGTGTCTCTGTTGTCAGACAGCCATCATCCTGTAGACCAGGTCCTCTGTTGTCTCTGTTGTCAGATAGCCATCATCCTGTAGACCACGTCCTCTGTTGTCAAACAGCCATCATCCTGTAGACCAGGTCCTCTGTTGTCTCTGTTGTCAGATAGCCATCATCCTGTAGACCACGTCCTCTGTTGTCAAACAGCCATCATCCTGTAGACCAGGTCCTCTGTTGTCAAACAGCCATCATCCTGTAGACCAGGTCCTCTGTTGTCAAACAGCCATCATCCTGTAGACCAGGTCCTCTGGTGTCTCTGTTGTCAGACAGCCATCATCCTGTAGACCACATCCTCTGTTGTCAAACAGCCATCATCCTGTAGACCAGGTCCTCTGGTGTCAGACAGCCATCATCCTGTAGACCAGGTCCTCTGTTGTCAAACAGCCATCATCCTGTAGACCAGGTCCTCTGGTGTCAGACAGCCATCATCCTGTAGACCAGGTCCTCTGGTGTCAAACAGCCATCATCCTGTAGACCAGGTCCTCTGGTGTCAAACAGCCATCATCCTGTAGACCAGGTCCTCTGGTGTCAGACAGCCATCATCCTGTAGACCAGGTCCTCTGTTGTCAAACAGCCATCATCCTGTAGACCAGGTCCTCTGGTGTCAAACAGCCATCATCCTGTAGACCAGGTCCTCTGTTGTCAAACAGCCATCATCCTGTAGACCACATCCTCTGGTGTCAAACAGCCATCATCCTGTAGACCAGGTCCTCTGTTGTCAAACAGCCATCATCCTGTAGACCAGGTCCTCTGGTGTCAAACAGCCATCATCCTGTAGACCACGTCCTCTGGTGTCTCTGTTGTCAAACAGCCATCATCCTGTAGACCAGGTCCTCTGTTGTCAGATAGCCATCATCCTGTAGACCAGGTCCTCTGTTGTCAAACAGCCATCATCCTGTAGACCAGGTCCTCTGTTGTCAAACAGCCATCATCCTGTAGACCACGTCCTCTGGTGTCAGACAGCCATCATCCTGTAGACCAGGTCCTCTGTTGTCAAACAGCCATCATCCTGTAGACCAGGTCCTCTGTTGTCAAACAGCCATCATCCTGTAGACCAGGTCCTCTGTTGTCAAACAGCCATCATCCTGTAGACCAGGTCCTCTGTTGTCAAACAGCCATCATCCTGTAGACCAGGTCCTCTGTTGTCAAACAGCCATCATCCTGTAGACCAGGTCCTCTGTTGTCAAACAGCCATCATCCTGTAGACCAGGTCCTCTGTTGTCAAACAGCCATCATCCTGTAGACCAGGTCCTCTGTTGTCAAACAGCCATCATCCTGTAGACCAGGTCCTCTGTTGTCAAACAGCCATCATCCTGTAGACCACATCCTCTGGTGTCAAACAGCCATCATCCTGTAGACCAGGTCCTCTGTTGTCAAACAGCCATCATCCTGTAGACCAGGTCCTCTGTTGTCAAACAGCCATCATCCTGTAGACCAGGTCCTCTGTTGTCTCTGTTGTCAGATAGCCATCATCCTGTAGACCAGGTCCTCTGTTGTCAAACAGCCATCATCCTGTAGACCAGGTCCTCTGGTGTCAAACAGCCATCATCCTGTAGACCAGGTCCTCTGTTGTCAAACAGCCATCATCCTGTAGACCAGGTCCTCTGTTGTCAAACAGCCATCATCCTGTAGACCAGGTCCTCTGTTGTCAAACAGCCATCATCCTGTAGACCAGGTCCTCTGGTGTCTCTGTTGTCAAACAGCCATCATCCTGTAGACCAGGTCCTCTGTTGTCAAACAGCCATCATCCTGTAGACCACATCCTCTGGTGTCTCTGTTGTCAAACAGCCATCATCCTGTAGACCACATCCTCTGGTGTCAGACAGCCATCATCCTGTAGACCACGTTCTCTGGTGTCTCTGTTGTCAGATAGCCATCATCCTGTAGACCAGGTCCTCTGGTGTCAGACAGCCATCATCCTGTAGACCACGTCCTCTGGTGTCAAACAGCCATCATCCTGTAGACCACGTCCTCTGGTGTCAAACAGCCATCATCCTGTAGTCCACGTCCTCTGGTGTCTCTGTTGTCAAACAGCCATCATCCTGTAGACCACATCCTCTGGTGTCTCTGTTGTCAAACAGCCATCATCCTGTAGACCACATCCTCTGGTGTCAGACAGCCATCATCCTGTAGACCACGTCCTCTGGTGTCAAACAGCCATCATCCTGTAGACCAGGTCCTCTGTTGTCAAACAGCCATCATCCTGTAGACCAGGTCCTCTGGTGTCAGACAGCCATCATCCTGTAGACCACATCCTCTGGTGTCTCTGTTGTCAGACAGCCATCATCCTGTAGACCAGGTCCTCTGGTGTCAGACAGCCATCATCCTGTAGACCAGGTCCTCTGTTGTCAAACAGCCATCATCCTGTAGACCACATCCTCTGGTGTCAGACAGCCATCATCCTGTAGACCAGGTCCTCTGGTGTCAGACAGCCATCATCCTGTAGACCAGGTCCTCTGGTGTCAGACAGCCATCATCCTGTAGACCAGGTCCTCTGGTGTCAGACAGCCATCATCCTGTAGACCAGGTCCTCTGTTGTCAGACAGCCATCATCCTGTAGACCAGGTCCTCTGGTGTCAGACAGCCATCATCCTGTAGACCAGGTCCTCTGTTGTCAGACAGCCATCATCCTGTAGACCAGGTCCTCTGGTGTCAGACAGCCATCATCCTGTAGACCAGGTCCTCTGGTGTCAGACAGCCATCATCCTGTAGACCAGGTCCTCTGGTGTCAAACAGCCATCATCCTGTAGACCAGGTCCTCTGTTGTCAGACAGCCATCATCCTGTAGACCAGGTCCTCTGGTGTCTCTGTTGTCAGCCAGCCATCATCCTGTAGACCACATCCTCTGGTGTCAGACAGCCATCATCCTGTAGACCAGGTCCTCTGGTGTCAGACAGCCATCATCCTGTAGACCACATCCTCTGTTGTCATACAGCCATCATCCTGTAGACCAGGTCCTCTGGTGTCAGATAGCCATCATCCTGTAGACCAGGTCCTCTGGTGTCAGACAGCCATCATCCTGTAGACCAGGTCCTCTGTTGTCAAACAGCCATCATCCTGTAGACCACATCCTTTGGTGTCTCTGTTGTCAAACAGCCATCATCCTGTAGACCACATCCTCTGGCGTCTCTGTTGTCAGCCAGCCATCATCCTGTAGACTACGCCCTCTAGTGTCTTCTGTTGTCAAACAGCCATCATCCTGTAGACCACATCCTCTGGTGTCAGATAGCCATCATCCTGTAGACCAGGTCCTCTGGCGTCTCTGTTGTCAAACAGCCATCATCCTGTACACCACATCCTCTAGTGTCTTCTGTTGTCAAACAGCCATCATCCTGTAGACCACATCCTCTGGTGTCCTCTGTTGTCAGCCAGCCATCATCCTGTAGACTACGCCCTCTAGTGTCTTCTGTTGTCAAACAGCCATCATCCTGTAGACCAGGTCCTCTGGTGTCAGACAGCCATCATCCTGTAGACCAGGTCCTCTGTTGTCAAACAGCCATCATCCTGTAGACCAGGTCCTCTGCTGTCAAACAGCCATCATCCTGTAGACCAGGTCCTCTGTTGTCAAACAGCCATCATCCTGTAGACCAGGTCCTCTGTTGTCAAACAGCCATCATCCTGTAGACCACATCCTCTGGTGTCAGACAGCCATCATCCTGTAGACCAGGTCCTCTGTTGTCAAACAGCCATCATCCTGTAGACCAGGTCCTCTGGTGTCAGACAGCCATCATTCTGTAGACCACATCCTCTGTTGTCAAACAGCCATCATCCTGTAGACCAGGTCCTCTGGTGTCAGACAGCCATCATCCTGTAGACCAGGTCCTCTGTTGTCATCCAGCCATCATCCTGTAGACCACATCCTCTGGTGTCAGACAGCCATCATCCTGTAGACCACATCCTCTGGTGTCAGACAGCCATCATCCTGTAGACCACATCCTCTGGTGTCTCTGTTGTCAGATAGCCATCATCCTGTAGACCAGGTCCTCTGGTGTCAAACAGCCATCATCCTGTAGACCAGGTCCTCTGTTGTCAGACAGCCATCATCCTGTAGACCAGGTCCTCTGTTGTCAGACAGCCATCATCCTGTAGACCAGGTCCTCTGTTGTCAGACAGCCATCATCCTGTAGACCAGGTCCTCTGGTGTCAAACAGCCATCATCCTGTAGACCAGGTCCTCTGTTGTCAGACAGCCATCATCCTGTAGACCAGGTCCTCTGTTGTCAAACAGCCATCATCCTGTAGACCAGGTCCTCTGGTGTCAGACAGCCATCATCCTGTAGACCAGGTCCTCTGGTGTCAGACAGCCATCATCCTGTAGACCAGGTCCTCTGTTGTCTCTGGTGTCAGACAGCCATCATCCTGTAGACCAGGTCCTCTGGTGTCAAACAGCCATCATCCTGTAGACCAGGTCCTCTGGTGTCTCTGGTGTCAGACAGCCATCATCCTGTAGACCAGGTCCTCTGTTGTCAGACAGCCATCATCCTGTAGACCAGGTCCTCTGGTGTCAAACAGCCATCATCCTGTAGACCAGGTCCTCTGTTGTCAGATAGCCATCATCCTGTAGACCAGTTCCTCTGTTGTCAGATAGCCATCATCCTGTAGACCAGGTCCTCTGGTGTCTCTGTTGTCAAACAGCCATCATCCTGTAGACCACGTCCTCTGGTGTCAGACAGCCATCATCCTGTAGACCACATCCTCTGTTGTCAAACAGCCATCATCCTGTAGACCAGGTCCTCTGGTGTCAGACAGCCATCATCCTGTAGACCACGTCCTCTGTTGTCAAACAGCCATCATCCTGTAGACCAGGTCCTCTGGTGTCTCTGTTGTCAAACAGCCATCATCCTGTAGACCAGGTCCTCTGGTGTCAGACAGCCATCATCCTGTAGACCACATCCTCTGTTGTCAAACAGCCATCATCCTGTAGACCAGGTCCTCTGTTGTCAAACAGCCATCATCCTGTAGACCACATCCTCTGGTGTCAGACAGCCATCATCCTGTAGACCACATCCTCTGGTGTCAAACAGCCATCATCCTGTAGACCACATCCTCTGGTGTCTCTGGTGTCAGACAGCCATCATCCTGTAGACCACATTCTCTGGTGTCAAACAGCCATCATCCTGTAGACCAGGTCCTCTGTTGTCAAACAGCCATCATCCTGTAGACCAGGTCCTCTGTTGTCCTCTGGTGTCAAACAGCCATCATCCTGTAGACCAGGTCCTCTGGTGTCAAACAGCCATCATCCTGTAGACCACGTCCTCTGTTGTCTCTGTTGTCAGACAGCCATCATCCTGTAGACCAGGTCCTCTGTTGTCAAACAGCCATCATCCTGTAGACCAGGTCCTCTGGTGTCAAACAGCCATCATCCTGTAGACCACGTCCTCTGGTGTCTCTGTTGTCAAACAGCCATCATCCTGTAGACCAGGTCCTCTGTTGTCAGATAGCCATCATCCTGTAGACCAGGTCCTCTGTTGTCAAACAGCCATCATCCTGTAGACCAGGTCCTCTGTTGTCAAACAGCCATCATCCTGTAGACCACGTCCTCTGGTGTCAGACAGCCATCATCCTGTAGACCAGGTCCTCTGTTGTCAAACAGCCATCATCCTGTAGACCAGGTCCTCTGTTGTCAAACAGCCATCATCCTGTAGACCAGGTCCTCTGTTGTCAAACAGCCATCATCCTGTAGACCAGGTCCTCTGTTGTCAAACAGCCATCATCCTGTAGACCAGGTCCTCTGTTGTCAAACAGCCATCATCCTGTAGACCAGGTCCTCTGTTGTCAAACAGCCATCATCCTGTAGACCAGGTCCTCTGTTGTCAAACAGCCATCATCCTGTAGACCAGGTCCTCTGTTGTCAAACAGCCATCATCCTGTAGACCAGGTCCTCTGTTGTCAAACAGCCATCATCCTGTAGACCACATCCTCTGGTGTCAAACAGCCATCATCCTGTAGACCAGGTCCTCTGTTGTCAAACAGCCATCATCCTGTAGACCAGGTCCTCTGTTGTCAAACAGCCATCATCCTGTAGACCAGGTCCTCTGTTGTCTCTGTTGTCAGATAGCCATCATCCTGTAGACCAGGTCCTCTGTTGTCAAACAGCCATCATCCTGTAGACCAGGTCCTCTGGTGTCAAACAGCCATCATCCTGTAGACCAGGTCCTCTGTTGTCAAACAGCCATCATCCTGTAGACCAGGTCCTCTGTTGTCAAACAGCCATCATCCTGTAGACCAGGTCCTCTGTTGTCAAACAGCCATCATCCTGTAGACCAGGTCCTCTGGTGTCTCTGTTGTCAAACAGCCATCATCCTGTAGACCAGGTCCTCTGTTGTCAAACAGCCATCATCCTGTAGACCACATCCTCTGGTGTCTCTGTTGTCAAACAGCCATCATCCTGTAGACCACATCCTCTGGTGTCAGACAGCCATCATCCTGTAGACCACGTTCTCTGGTGTCTCTGTTGTCAGATAGCCATCATCCTGTAGACCAGGTCCTCTGGTGTCAGACAGCCATCATCCTGTAGACCACGTCCTCTGGTGTCAAACAGCCATCATCCTGTAGACCACGTCCTCTGGTGTCAAACAGCCATCATCCTGTAGACCACGTCCTCTGGTGTCTCTGTTGTCAAACAGCCATCATCCTGTAGACCACATCCTCTGGTGTCTCTGTTGTCAAACAGCCATCATCCTGTAGACCACATCCTCTGGTGTCAGACAGCCATCATCCTGTAGACCACGTCCTCTGGTGTCAAACAGCCATCATCCTGTAGACCAGGTCCTCTGTTGTCAAACAGCCATCATCCTGTAGACCAGGTCCTCTGGTGTCAGACAGCCATCATCCTGTAGACCACATCCTCTGGTGTCTCTGTTGTCAGACAGCCATCATCCTGTAGACCAGGTCCTCTGGTGTCAGACAGCCATCATCCTGTAGACCAGGTCCTCTGTTGTCAAACAGCCATCATCCTGTAGACCACATCCTCTGGTGTCAGACAGCCATCATCCTGTAGACCAGGTCCTCTGGTGTCAGACAGCCATCATCCTGTAGACCAGGTCCTCTGGTGTCAGACAGCCATCATCCTGTAGACCAGGTCCTCTGGTGTCAGACAGCCATCATCCTGTAGACCAGGTCCTCTGTTGTCAGACAGCCATCATCCTGTAGACCAGGTCCTCTGGTGTCAGACAGCCATCATCCTGTAGACCAGGTCCTCTGTTGTCAGACAGCCATCATCCTGTAGACCAGGTCCTCTGGTGTCAGACAGCCATCATCCTGTAGACCAGGTCCTCTGGTGTCAGACAGCCATCATCCTGTAGACCAGGTCCTCTGGTGTCAAACAGCCATCATCCTGTAGACCAGGTCCTCTGTTGTCAAACAGCCATCATCCTGTAGACCACATCCTCTGGTGTCAAACAGCCATCATCCTGTAGACCAGGTCCTCTGTTGTCAAACAGCCATCATCCTGTAGACCAGGTCCTCTGGTGTCAAACAGCCATCATCCTGTAGACCACGTCCTCTGGTGTCTCTGTTGTCAAACAGCCATCATCCTGTAGACCAGGTCCTCTGTTGTCAGATAGCCATCATCCTGTAGACCAGGTCCTCTGGTGTCTCTGTTGTCAGCCAGCCATCATCCTGTAGACCACATCCTCTGGTGTCAGACAGCCATCATCCTGTAGACCAGGTCCTCTGGTGTCAGACAGCCATCATCCTGTAGACCACATCCTCTGTTGTCATACAGCCATCATCCTGTAGACCAGGTCCTCTGGTGTCAGATAGCCATCATCCTGTAGACCAGGTCCTCTGGTGTCAGACAGCCATCATCCTGTAGACCAGGTCCTCTGTTGTCAAACAGCCATCATCCTGTAGACCACATCCTTTGGTGTCTCTGTTGTCAAACAGCCATCATCCTGTAGACCACATCCTCTGGCGTCTCTGTTGTCAAACAGCCATCATCCTGTACACCACATCCTCTAGTGTCTTCTGTTGTCAAACAGCCATCATCCTGTAGACCACATCCTCTGGTGTCCTCTGTTGTCAGCCAGCCATCATCCTGTAGACTACGCCCTCTAGTGTCTTCTGTTGTCAAACAGCCATCATCCTGTAGACCACATCCTCTGGTGTCAGATAGCCATCATCCTGTAGACCAGGTCCTCTGGTGTCTCTGTTGTCAGCCAGCCATCATCCTGTAGACCAGGTCCTCTGGTGTCAGACAGCCATCATCCTGTAGACCAGGTCCTCTGTTGTCAAACAGCCATCATCCTGTAGACCAGGTCCTCTGCTGTCAAACAGCCATCATCCTGTAGACCAGGTCCTCTGTTGTCAAACAGCCATCATCCTGTAGACCAGGTCCTCTGTTGTCAAACAGCCATCATCCTGTAGACCACATCCTCTGGTGTCAGACAGCCATCATCCTGTAGACCAGGTCCTCTGTTGTCAAACAGCCATCATCCTGTAGACCAGGTCCTCTGGTGTCAGACAGCCATCATTCTGTAGACCACATCCTCTGTTGTCAAACAGCCATCATCCTGTAGACCAGGTCCTCTGGTGTCAGACAGCCATCATCCTGTAGACCAGGTCCTCTGTTGTCATCCAGCCATCATCCTGTAGACCACATCCTCTGGTGTCAGACAGCCATCATCCTGTAGACCACATCCTCTGGTGTCAGACAGCCATCATCCTGTAGACCACATCCTCTGGTGTCTCTGTTGTCAGATAGCCATCATCCTGTAGACCAGGTCCTCTGGTGTCAAACAGCCATCATCCTGTAGACCAGGTCCTCTGTTGTCAGACAGCCATCATCCTGTAGACCAGGTCCTCTGTTGTCAGACAGCCATCATCCTGTAGACCAGGTCCTCTGTTGTCAGACAGCCATCATCCTGTAGACCAGGTCCTCTGGTGTCAAACAGCCATCATCCTGTAGACCAGGTCCTCTGTTGTCAGACAGCCATCATCCTGTAGACCAGGTCCTCTGTTGTCAAACAGCCATCATCCTGTAGACCAGGTCCTCTGGTGTCAGACAGCCATCATCCTGTAGACCAGGTCCTCTGGTGTCAGACAGCCATCATCCTGTAGACCAGGTCCTCTGTTGTCTCTGGTGTCAGACAGCCATCATCCTGTAGACCAGGTCCTCTGGTGTCAAACAGCCATCATCCTGTAGACCAGGTCCTCTGGTGTCTCTGGTGTCAGACAGCCATCATCCTGTAGACCAGGTCCTCTGTTGTCAGACAGCCATCATCCTGTAGACCAGGTCCTCTGGTGTCAAACAGCCATCATCCTGTAGACCAGGTCCTCTGTTGTCAGATAGCCATCATCCTGTAGACCAGTTCCTCTGTTGTCAGATAGCCATCATCCTGTAGACCAGGTCCTCTGGTGTCTCTGTTGTCAAACAGCCATCATCCTGTAGACCACGTCCTCTGGTGTCAGACAGCCATCATCCTGTAGACCACATCCTCTGTTGTCAAACAGCCATCATCCTGTAGACCAGGTCCTCTGGTGTCAGACAGCCATCATCCTGTAGACCACGTCCTCTGTTGTCAAACAGCCATCATCCTGTAGACCAGGTCCTCTGGTGTCTCTGTTGTCAAACAGCCATCATCCTGTAGACCAGGTCCTCTGGTGTCAGACAGCCATCATCCTGTAGACCACGTCCTCTGTTGTCAAACAGCCATCATCCTGTAGACCAGGTCCTCTGTTGTCAAACAGCCATCATCCTGTAGACCACATCCTCTGGTGTCAGACAGCCATCATCCTGTAGACCACATCCTCTGGTGTCAAACAGCCATCATCCTGTAGACCACATCCTCTGGTGTCTCTGGTGTCAGACAGCCATCATCCTGTAGACCACATCCTCTGGTGTCAAACAGCCATCATCCTGTAGACCAGGTCCTCTGTTGTCAAACAGCCATCATCCTGTAGACCAGGTCCTCTGTTGTCCTCTGGTGTCAAACAGCCATCATCCTGTAGACCAGGTCCTCTGGTGTCAAACAGCCATCATCCTGTAGACCACGTCCTCTGTTGTCTCTGTTGTCAGACAGCCATCATCCTGTAGACCAGGTCCTCTGTTGTCAAACAGCCATCATCCTGTAGACCAGGTCCTCTGGTGTCAAACAGCCATCATCCTGTAGACCACATCCTCTGGTGTCTCTGGTGTCAGACAGCCATCATCCTGTAGACCAGGTCCTCTGTTGTCAGATAGCCATCATCCTGTAGACCAGGTCCTCTGGTGTCTCTGTTGTCAAACAGCCATCATCCTGTAGACCACGTCCTCTGGTGTCAGACAGCCATCATCCTGTAGACCACATCCTCTGTTGTCAAACAGCCATCATCCTGTAGACCAGGTCCTCTGGTGTCAGACAGCCATCATCCTGTAGACCACGTCCTCTGTTGTCAAACAGCCATCATCCTGTAGACCAGGTCCTCTGGTGTCTCTGTTGTCAAACAGCCATCATCCTGTAGACCAGGTCCTCTGGTGTCAGACAGACATCATCCTGTAGACCACGTCCTCTGTTGTCAAACAGCCATCATCCTGTAGACCAGGTCCTCTGTTGTCAAACAGCCATCATCCTGTAGACCACATCCTCTGGTGTCAGACAGCCATCATCCTGTAGACCACATCCTCTGGTGTCAAACAGCCATCATCCTGTAGACCACATCCTCTGGTGTCTCTGGTGTCAGACAGCCATCATCCTGTAGACCACATCCTCTGGTGTCAAACAGCCATCATCCTGTAGACCAGGTCCTCTGTTGTCAAACAGCCATCATCCTGTAGACCAGGTCCTCTGTTGTCCTCTGGTGTCAAACAGCCATCATCCTGTAGACCAGGTCCTCTGGTGTCAAACAGCCATCATCCTGTAGACCACGTCCTCTGTTGTCTCTGTTGTCAGACAGCCATCATCCTGTAGACCAGGTCCTCTGTTGTCAAACAGCCATCATCCTGTAGACCAGGTCCTCTGGTGTCAAACAGCCATCATCCTGTAGACCACATCCTCTGGTGTCTCTGGTGTCAGACAGCCATCATCCTGTAGACCAGGTCCTCTGTTGTCAGATAGCCATCATCCTGTAGACCAGGTCCTCTGGTGTCTCTGTTGTCAAACAGCCATCATCCTGTAGACCACGTCCTCTGGTGTCAGACAGCCATCATCCTGTAGACCACATCCTCTGTTGTCAAACAGCCATCATCCTGTAGACCAGGTCCTCTGGTGTCAGACAGCCATCATCCTGTAGACCACGTCCTCTGTTGTCAAACAGCCATCATCCTGTAGACCAGGTCCTCTGGTGTCTCTGTTGTCAAACAGCCATCATCCTGTAGACCAGGTCCTCTGGTGTCAGACAGCCATCATCCTGTAGACCACGTCCTCTGTTGTCAAACAGCCATCATCCTGTAGACCAGGTCCTCTGTTGTCAAACAGCCATCATCCTGTAGACCACATCCTCTGGTGTCAGACAGCCATCATCCTGTAGACCACATCCTCTGGTGTCAAACAGCCATCATCCTGTAGACCACATCCTCTGGTGTCTCTGGTGTCAGACAGCCATCATCCTGTAGACCACATCCTCTGGTGTCAAACAGCCATCATCCTGTAGACCAGGTCCTCTGTTGTCAAACAGCCATCATCCTGTAGACCAGGTCCTCTGTTGTCCTCTGGTGTCAAACAGCCATCATCCTGTAGACCAGGTCCTCTGGTGTCAAACAGCCATCATCCTGTAGACCAGGTCCTCTGGTGTCAAACAGCCATCATCCTGTAGACCAGGTCCTCTGGTGTCAGACAGCCATCATCCTGTAGACCAGGTCCTCTGTTGTCAAACAGCCATCATCCTGTAGACCAGGTCCTCTGGTGTCAAACAGCCATCATCCTGTAGACCAGGTCCTCTGTTGTCAAACAGCCATCATCCTGTAGACCAGGTCCTCTGGTGTCAAACAGCCATCATCCTGTAGACCACATCCTCTGGTGTCAGACAGCCATCATCCTGTAGACCACATCCTCTGGTGTCAAACAGCCATCATCCTGTAGACCACATCCTCTGGTGTCTCTGGTGTCAGACAGCCATCATCCTGTAGACCACATCCTCTGGTGTCAAACAGCCATCATCCTGTAGACCAGGTCCTCTGTTGTCAAACAGCCATCATCCTGTAGACCAGGTCCTCTGTTGTCCTCTGTTGTCAAACAGCCATCATCCTGTAGACCAGGTCCTCTGGTGTCAAACAGCCATCATCCTGTAGACCACATCCTCTGGTGTCTCTGGTGTCAGACAGCCATCATCCTGTAGACCACATCCTCTGGTGTCAAACAGCCATCATCCTGTAGACCAGGTCCTCTGTTGTCAGACAGCCATCATCCTGTAGACCAGGTCCTCTGGTGTCAAACAGCCATCATCCTGTAGACCAGGTCCTTTGGTGTCAAACAGCCATCATCCTGTAGACCAGGTCCTCTGGTGTCAGACAGCCATCATCCTGTAGACCAGGTCCTCTGTTGTCAAACAGCCATCATCCTGTAGACCAGGTCCTCTGGTGTCAGACAGCCATCATCCTGTAGACCAGGTCCTCTGGTGTCAAACAGCCATCATCCTGTAGACCAGGTCCTCTGGTGTCAAACAGCCATCATCCTGTAGACCACATCCTCTGGTGTCAGACAGCCATCATCCTGTAGACCAGGTCCTCTGTTGTCAAACAGCCATCATCCTGTAGACCACATCCTGTGGTGTCAGACAGCCATCATCCTGTAGACCACATCCTCTGTTGTCTCTGGTGTCAAACAGCCATCATCCTGTAGACCACATCCTCTGGTGTCAAACAGCCATCATCCTGTAGACCACATCCTCTGGTGTCAAACAGCCATCATCCTGTAGACCAGGTCCTCTGTTGTCAAACAGCCATCATCCTGTAGACCAGGTCCTCTGTTGTCCTCTGGTGTCAAACAGCCATCATCCTGTAGACCACGTCCTCTGGTGTCAAACAGCCATCATCCTGTAGACCAGGTCCTCTGGTGTCCTCTGTTGTCAAACAGCCATCATCCTGTAGACCACATCCTCTGGTGTCAAACAGCCATCATCCTGTAGACCAGGTCCTCTGGTGTCAAACAGCCATCATCCTGTAGACCAGGTCCTCTGGTGTCCTCTGTTGTCAAACAGCCATCATCCTGTAGACCAGGTCCTCTGGTGTCCTCTGGTGTCAAACAGCCATCATCCTGTAGACCAGGTCCTCTGTTGTCAAACAGCCATCATCCTGTAGACCAGGTCCTCTGGTGTCAAACAGCCATCATCCTGTAGACCAGGTCCTCTGGTGTCCTCTGTTGTCAAACAGCCATCATCCTGTAGACCACATCCTCTGGTGTCAAACAGCCATCATCCTGTAGACCAGGTCCTCTGGTGTCAAACAGCCATCATCCTGTAGACCAGGTCCTCTGGTGTCCTCTGTTGTCAAACAGCCATCATCCTGTAGACCAGGTCCTCTGGTGTCCTCTGGTGTCAAACAGCCATCATCCTGTAGACCAGGTCCTCTGGTGTCAAACAGCCATCATCCTGTAGACCAGGTCCTCTGGTGTCCTCTGTTGTCAAACAGCCATCATCCTGTAGACCAGGTCCTCTGGTGTCCTCTGTTGTCAAACAGCCATCATCCTGTAGACCAGGTCCTCTGGTGTCCTCTGGTGTCAAACAGCCATCATCCTGTAGACCAGGTCCTCTGGTGTCAAACAGCCATCATCCTGTAGACCAGGTCCTCTGGTGTCCTCTGGTGTCAAACAGCCATCATCCTGTAGACCAGGTCCTCTGGTGTCAGACAGCCATCATCCTGTAGACCAGGTCCTCTGTTGTCTCTGTTGTCAGACAGCCATCATCCTGTAGACCAGGTCCTCTGGTGTCAAACAGCCATCATCCTGTAGACCAGGTCCTCTGGTGTCAAACAGCCATCATCCTGTAGACCAGGTCCTCTGGTGTCAAACAGCCATCATCCTGTAGACCAGGTCCTCTGTTGTCAAACAGCCATCATCCTGTAGACCAGGTCCTCTGGTGTCAGACAGCCATCATCCTGTAGACCAGGTCCTCTGTTGTCAAACAGCCATCATCCTGTAGACCAGGTCCTCTGTTGTCAGATAGCCATCATCCTGTAGACCAGGTCCTCTGGTGTCAAACAGCCATCATCCTGTAGACCAGGTCCTCTGGTGTCAGATAGCCATCATCCTGTAGACCAGGTCCTCTGGTGTCTCTGTTGTCAGCCAGCCATCATCCTGTAGACCAGGTCCTCTGGTGTCTCTGTTGTCAGACAGCCATCATCCTGTAGACCAGGTCCTCTGTTGTCAGACAGCCATCATCCTGTAGACCAGGTCTTCTGTTGTCAAACAGCCATCATCCTGTAGACCAGGTCCTCTGTTGTCAAACAGCCATCATCCTGTAGACCAGGTCCTCTGGTGTCAGACAGCCATCATCCTGTAGACCAGGTCCTCTGGTGTCAGACAGCCATCATCCTGTAGACCAGGTCCTCTGTTGTCAAACAGCCATCATCCTGTAGACCAGGTCCTCTGGTGTCTCTGTTGTCAGACAGCCATCATCCTGTAGACCAGGTCCTCTGGTGTCTCTGTTGTCAAACAGCCATCATCCTGTAGACCAGGTCCTCTGGTGTCAGACAGCCATCATCCTGTAGACCAGGTCCTCTGGTGGCAGACAGCCATCATCCTGTAGACCAGGTCCTCTGGTGTCAGACAGCCATCATCCTGTAGACCAGGTCCTCTGGCGGACAGACTGGTGTCAGTGTTGTAGTTTGTTCAGGTGTTGAGGAGACTCACTAGTTGACCCTCACTCCCATACCAATATTAGTTAGGATCCCTCACTCCCCTGTCCAATATTAGTTAGGGTCCCTCACTCCCATATCAATATTAGTTAGGTTCCCTCACTCCCCTATCCAATATTAGTTAGGTTCCCTCACTCCCCTATCCAATATTAGTTAGGATCCCTCACTCCCCTGTCCAATATTAGTTAGGTTCCCTCACTCCCCTATCCAATATTAGTTAGGATCCCTCACTCCAATACCAATATTAGTTAGGATCCCTCACTCCCATACAAATACTAGTTAGGATCCCTCACTCCCCTGTCCAATACTAGTTAGGATCCCTCACTCCCCTGTCCAAAACTAGTTAGGATCCCTCACTCCCCTGCCCAGTGCTGGTTGTGGTGTGTGTTGGTGTTTATGGCGTTAGACAGTGTGTTTCTGTTTGTAATGTTCCATAATTAGTCTCTTGTACATTCATTCCAAACCAGAGAGCTGAAGTCAAACCCAGCTCTGTGTTACTGACTGATATTACTTTCACTTCTTTGGTTTGACTCTCAATGGAGCTTTGTTTTGTTCAGTACTTTCAGTCTGGCTCCTTTTTGGCTCTGTGGGCTATAGTGTGGTCTGGCTCTGTGGGCTATAGTGGGGTCTGGCTCTGTGGGCTATAGTGTGGTCTGGCTCTATGGGCTGTAGTGGGGTCTGGCTCTGTGGGCTGTAGTGGGGTCTGGCTCTGTGGGCTATAGTGTGGTCTGGCTCTGTGGGCTGTAGTGGGGTCTGGCTCTGTGGGCTGTAGTGTGGTCTGGCTCTGTGGGCTATAGTGTGGTCTGGCTCTGTGGGCTATAGTGTGGTCTGGCTCTGTGGGCTATAGTGTGGTCTGGCTCTGTGGGCTGTAGTCAACAGCTATTTACTCTCTAGATGGTCTGAGATGACAGCGCTGTCTGGGACGATAACGCTGTCTGAGGTGATAACGCTGTCTGGGACGATAACGCTGTCTGGGACGATAACGCTGTCTGGGACGATAACGCTGTCTGGGACGATAACGCTGTCTGGGACGACAACGCTGTCTGGGACGATAACGCTGTCTATTCTGCCACTGTGTACTCTCTGTTTAGGCCCAAATAGCATTCTAGTTTTGCCAATTCTTTCCAATATGTCAATGAATTTTCTCATGATTGTGCTGCTGTCCTGGGGCTCTGTGGGGTCTGTTTGTGACCAGAGCCCCAGGACCAGCTTGCTTAGGGGACTCTTCTCCAGGTTCATCTCTCTGTAGGTGATGGCTTTGTTATGGAAGGTTTGGGAATGTGTCTTGTCTGGATATTTATAATTAGCGGGTATCGGCCTAATTCTGCTCTGCATGCATTATTTGGTGTTCTACGTTGTACACAGAGGATATTTTAGCAGAATTCTGCATGCAGAGTCTCAATTTGGTGTTTGTCCCATTTTGTGATTTCTTGGTTGCTGGCCTGGTCAAAAGTAGTGGTCAAACGTAGTGCATTTCCTCTCTCATCTCTCCTCTCTCCTCTCTTCTTACAGGACATTACAACCTGGTCTCTCCTCTCTCCTTCTTACAGGACATTACAACCTGGTCTCTCCTCTCTCCTTACAGGACATTACAACCTGGTCTCTGGGTCTCTCCTCTCTCCTTACAAGACATTACAACCTGGTCTCTCCTCTCTCCTTAAAGGACATTACAACCTGGTCTCTGGGTCTCTCCTCTCTCCTTACAGGACATTACAACCTGGTCTCTCCTCTCTCCTTACAGGACATTACAACCCAGTCTCGGGTCTCTCCTCTCTCCTCTCTTCTTACAGGACATTACAACCTGGTCTCTACTCTCTCCTCTCTCCTTACAGGACATTACAACCTGGTCTCTCCTCTCTCCTTACAGGAAATTACAACCTGGTCTCTCCTCTCTCCTTACAGGACATTACAACCTGGTCTCTCCTCTCTCCTTCTTACAGGACATTACATTTAAGTCATTTAGCAGACGCTCTTATCCAGAGCGACTTACAAATTGGTGAATTCACCTTCTGACATCCAGTGGAACAGCCACTTTACAATAGTGCATCTAAATCATTTAAGGGGGGGTGAGAAGGATTACTTTATCCAATCCTAGGTATTCCTTGAAGAGGTGGGGTTTCAGGTGTCTCCGGAAGGTGGTGATTGACTCCGCTGTCCTGGCGTCGTGAGGGAGTTTGTTCCACCATTGGGGGGCCAGAGCAGCGAACAGTTTTGACTGGGCTGAGCGGGAACTGTACTTCCTCAGTGGTAGGGAGGCGAGCAGGCCAGAGGTGGATGAACGCAGTGCCCTTGTTTGGGTGTAGGGCCTGATCAGAGCCTGGAGGTACTGCGGTGCCGTTCCCCTCACAGCTCCGTAGGCAAGCACCATGGTCTTGTAGCGGATGCGAGCTTCAACTGGAAGCCAGTGGAGAGAGCGGAGGAGCGGGGTGACGTGAGAGAACTTGGGAAGGTTGAACACCAGACGGGCTGCGGCGTTCTGGATGAGTTGTAGGGGTTTAATGGCACAGGCAGGGAGCCCAGCCAACAGCGAGTTGCAGTAATCCAGACGGGAGATGACAAGTGCCTGGATTAGGACCTGCGCCGCTTCCTGTGTGAGGCAGGGTCGTACTCTGCGGACGTTGTAGAGCATGAACCTACAGGAACGGGCCACCGCCTTGATGTTAGTTGAGAACGACAGGGTGTTGTCCAGGATCACGCCAAGGTTCTTAGCGCTCTGGGAGGAGGACACAATGGAGTTGTCAACCGTGATGGCGAGATCATGGAACGGGCAGTCCTTCCCCGGGAGGAAGAGCAGCTCCGTCTTGCCGAGGTTCAGCTTGAGGTGGTGATCCGTCATCCACACTGATATGTCTGCCAGACATGCAGAGATGCGATTCGCCACCTGGTCATCAGAAGGGGGAAAGGAGAAGATTAATTGTGTGTCGTCTGCATAGCAATGATAGGAGAGACCATGTGAGGTTATGACAGAGCCAAGTGACTTGGTGTATAGCGAGAATAGGAGAGGGCCTAGAACAGAGCCCTGGGGGACACCAGTGGTGAGAGTGCGTGGCAGGGAGACAGATTCTCGCCACGCCACCTGGTAGGAGCGACCTGTCAGGTAGGACGCAATCCAAGCGTGGGCCGCGCCGGAGATGCCCAACTCGGAGAGGGTGGAGAGGAGGATCTGATGGTTCACAGTATCGAAGGCAGCCGATAGGTCTAGAAGGATGAGAGCAGAGGAGAGAGAGTTAGCTTTAGCAGTGCGGAGCGCCTCCGTGATACAGAGAAGAGCAGTCTCAGTTGAATGACTAGTCTTGAAACCTGACTGATTTGGATCAAGAAGGTCATTCTGAGAGAGATAGTGGGAGAGCTGGCCAAGGACGGCACGTTCAAGAGTTTTGGAGAGAAAAGAAAGAAGGGATACTGGTCTGTAGTTGTTGACATCGGAGGGATCGAGTGTAGGTTTTTTCAGAAGGGGTGCAACTCTCGCTCTCTTGAAGACGGAAGGGACGTAGCCAGCGGTCAGGGATGAGTTGATGAGCGAGGTGAGGTAAGGGAGAAGGTCTCCGGAAATGGTCTGGAGAAGAGAGGAGGGGATAGGGTCAAGCGGGCAGGTTGTTGGGCGGCCGGCCGTCACAAGAAGCGAGATTTCATCTGGAGAGAGAGGGGAGAAAGAGGTCAGAGCACAGGGTAGGGCAGTGTGAGCAGAACCAGCGGTGTCGTTTGACTTAGCAAACGAGGATCGGATGTCGTCGACCTTCTTTTCAAAATGGTTGACGAAGTCATCTGCAGAGAGGGAGGGGGGGGGGAGGATTCAGGAGGGAGGAGAAGGTGGCAAAGAGCTTCCTAGGGTTAGAGGCAGATGCTTGGAATTTAGAGTGGAAGAAAGTGGCTTTAGCAGCAGAGACAGAGGAGGAAAATGTAGAGAGGAGGGAGTGAAAGGATGCCAGGTCCGCAGGGAGGCGAGTTTTCCTCCATTTCCGCTCGGCTGCCCGGAGCACTGTTCTCCTCTCTCCTCTCTTCTTACAGGACATTACAACCTGGTCTCTACTCTCTCCTCTCTCCTCTCTTCTTACAGGACATTACAACCTGGTCTCTCCTCTCTCCTTCTTACAGGACATTACAACCTGGTCTCTGGGTCTCTCCTCTCTCCTTACAGGACATTACAACCTGGTCTCTCCTCTCTCCTTAAAGGACATTACAACCTGGTCTCTCCTCTCTCCTCTCTTCTTACAGGACATTACAACCTGGTCTCTCCTCTCTCCTTACAGGACATTACAACCTGGTCTCTCCTCTTTCCTTACAGGACATAACAACCTGGTCTCTGGGTCTCTCCTCTCTCCTTACAGGACATTACAACCTGGTCTCTCCTCTCTCCTTAAAGGACATTACAACCTGGTCTCTCCTCTCTCCTCTCTTCTTACAGGACATTACAACCTGGTCTCTCCTCTCTCCTTACAGGACATTACAACCTGGTCTCTCCTCTCTCCTTACAGGACATTACAACCTGGTCTCTCCTCTTTCCTTACAGGACATAACAACCTGGTCTCTGGGTCTCTCCTCTCTCCTTACAGGACATTACAACCTGGTCTCTCCTCTCTCCTTAAAGGACATTACAACCTGGTCTCTCCTCTCTCCTCTCTTCTTACAGGACATTACAACCTGGTCTCTCCTCTCTCCTTACAGGACATTACAACCTGGTCTCTCCTCTCTCCTTACAGGACATTACAACCTGGTCTCTCCTATTTCCTTACAGGACATAACAACCTGGTCTCTGGGTCTCTCCTCTCTCCTTACAGGACATTACAACCTGGTCTCTCCTCTCTCCTTTCTCCTTACAGGACATTACAACCTGGTCTCTGGGTCTCTCCTCTCTTCTTACAGGACATTACAACCTGGTCTCTACTCTCTCCTCTCTCCTCTCTTCTTACAGGACATTACAACCTGGTCTCTCCTCTCTCCTTCTTACAGGACATTACAACCTGGTCTCTGGGTCTCTCCTCTCTCCTTACAAGACATTACAACCTGGTCTCTCCTCTCTCCTTAAAGGACATTACAACCTGGTCTCTGGGTCTCTCCTCTCTCCTTACAGGACATTACAACCTGGTCTCTCCTCTCTCCTCTCTCCTTACAGGACATTACAACCTGGTCTCTCCTCTCTCCTTACAGGACATTACAACCCAGTCTCGGGTCTCTCCTCTCTCCTCTCTTCTTACAGGACATTACAACCTGGTCTCTACTCTCTCCTCTCTCCTTACAGGACATTACAACCTGGTCTCTCCTCTCTCCTTACAGGACATTACAACCTGGTCTCTCCTCTCTCCTTCTTACAGGACATTACAACCTGGTCTCTACTCTCTCCTCTCTCCTCTCTTCTTACAGTACATTACAACCTGGTCTCTGGGTCTCTCCTCTCTCCTTACAGGACATTACAACCTGGTCTCTCCTCTCTCCTTACAGGACATTACAACCCAGTCTCGGGTCTCTCCTCTCTCCTCTCTTCTTACAGGACATTACAACCTGGTCTCTACTCTCTCCTCTCTTCTTACAGGACATTACAACCTGGTCTCTCCTCTCTCCTTCTTACAGGACATTACAACCTGGTCTCTGGGTCTCTCCTCTCTCCTCTCTCCTTACAGGACATTACAACCTGGTCTCTCCTCTCTCCTCTCTTCTTACAGGACATTACAACCTGGTCTCTGGGTCTCTCCTCTCTCCTTACAGGACATTACAACCTGGTCTCTCCTCTCTCCTTACAGGACATTACAACCTGGTCTCTCCTCTCTCCTTACAGGACATTACAACCTGGTCTCTCCTCTTTCCTTACAGGACATAACAACCTGGTCTCTGGGTCTCTCCTCTCTCCTTACAGGACATTACAACCTGGTCTCTCCTCTCTCCTCTCTCCTTACAGGACATTACAACCTGGTCTCTGGGTCTCACCTCTCTCCTTACAGGACATTACAACCTGGTCTCTCCTCTCTCCTTACAGGACATTACAACCTGGTCTCTCCTCTCTCCTCTCTTCTTACAGGACATTACAACCTGGTCTCTACTCTCTCCTCTCTTCTTACAGGACATTACAACCTGGTCTCTCCTCTCTCCTTCTTACAGGACATTACAACCTGGTCTCTCCTCTCTCCTTTCTTCTTACAGGACATTACAACCTGGTCTCTGGGACTCCCCTCTCTCCTTACAGGACATTACAACCTGGTCTCTCCTCTCTCCTTACAGGACATTACAACCTGGTCTCTCCTCTCTCCTCTCTTCTTACAGGACATTACAACTTGGTCTCTCCTCTCTCCTTACAGGACATTACAACCTGGTCTCTCCTCTCTCCTCTCTTCTTACAGGACATTACAACCTGGTCTCTGGGTCTCTCCTCTCTCCTTACAGGACATTACAACCTGGTCTCTGGGTCTCTCCTCTCTCCTTACAGGACATTACAACCTGGTCTCTCCTCTCTCCTTACAGGACATTACAATCCAGTCTCGGGTCTCTCCTCTCTCCTCTCTTCTTACAGGACATTACAACCTGGTCTCTCCTCTCTCCTTCTTACAGGACATTACAACCTGGTCTCTACTCTCTCCTCTCTCCTCTCTTCTTACAGGACATTACAACCTGGTCTCTACTCTCTCCTCTCTTCTTACAGGACATTACAACCTGGTCTCTCCTCTCTCCTTCTTACAGGACATTACAACCTGGTCTCTGGGTCTCTCCTCTCTCCTCTCTCCTTACAGGACATTACAACCTGGTCTCTCCTCTCTCCTCTCTTCTTACAGGACATTACAACCTGGTCTCTGGGTCTCTCCTCTCTCCTTACAGGACATTACAACCTGGTCTCTCCTCTCTCCTTACAGGACATTACAACCTGGTCTCTCCTCTCTCCTCTCTTCTTACAGGACATTACAACCTGGTCTCTCCTCTCTCCTTACAGGACATTACAACCTGGTCTCTCCTCTCTCCTTACAGGACATTACAACCTGGTCTCTCCTCTTTCCTTACAGGACATAACAACCTGGTCTCTGGGTCTCTCCTCTCTCCTTACAGGACATTACAACCTGGTCTCTCCTCTCTCCTCTCTCCTTACAGGACATTACAACCTGGTCTCTGGGTCTCACCTCTCCCTTACAGGACATTACAACCTGGTCTCTCCTCTCTCCTTACAGGACATTACAACCTGGTCTCTCCTCTCTCCTCTCTTCTTACAGGACATTACAACCTGGTCTCTACTCTCTCCTCTCTTCTTACAGGACATTACAACCTGGTCTCTCCTCTCTCCTTCTTACAGGACATTACAACCTGGTCTCTCCTCTCTCCTTTCTTCTTACAGGACATTACAACCTGGTCTCTGGGACTCCCCTCTCTCCTTACAGGACATTACAACCTGGTCTCTCCTCTCTCCTTACAGGACATTACAACCTGGTCTCTCCTCTCTCCTCTCTTCTTACAGGACATTACAACTTGGTCTCTCCTCTCTCCTTACAGGACATTACAACCTGGTCTCTCCTCTCTTCTTACAGGACATTACAACCTGGTCTCTGGGTCTCTCCTCTCTCCTGACAGGACATTACAACCTGGTCTCTCCTCTCTCCTTACAGGACATTACAACCTGGTCTCTCCTCTCTCCTCTCTCCTTACAGGACATTACAACCTGGTCTCTCCTCTCTCCTTACAGGACATTACAACCCAGTCTCGGGTCTCTCCTCTCTCCTCTCTTCTTACAGGACATTACAACCTGGTCTCTACTCTCTCCTCTCTCCTTACAGGACATTACAACCTGGTCTCTCCTCTCTCCTTACAGGACATTACAACCTGGTCTCTCCTCTCTCCTTCTTACAGGACATTACAACCTGGTCTCTACTCTCTCCTCTCTCCTCTCTTCTTACAGTACATTACAACCTGGTCTCTGGGTCTCTCCTCTCTCCTTACAGGACATTACAACCTGGTCTCTCCTCTCTCCTTACAGGACATTACAACCCAGTCTCGGGTCTCTCCTCTCTCCTCTCTTCTTACAGGACATTACAACCTGGTCTCTACTCTCTCCTCTCTTCTTACAGGACATTACATCCTGGTCTCTCCTCTCTCCTTCTTACAGGACATTACAACCTGGTCTCTGGGTCTCTCCTCTCTCCTCTCTCCTTACAGGACATTACAACCTGGTCTCTCCTCTCTCCTCTCTTCTTACAGGACATTACAACCTGGTCTCTGGGTCTCTCCTCTCTCCTTACAGGACATTACAACCTGGTCTCTCCTCTCTCCTTACAGGACATTACAACCTGGTCTCTCCTCTCTCCTTACAGGACATTACAACCTGGTCTCTCCTCTTTCCTTACAGGACATAACAACCTGGTCTCTGGGTCTCTCCTCTCTCCTTACAGGACATTACAACCTGGTCTCTCCTCTCTCCTCTCTCCTTACAGGACATTACAACCTGGTCTCTGGGTCTCACCTCTCTCCTTACAGGACATTACAACCTGGTCTCTCCTCTCTCCTTACAGGACATTACAACCTGGTCTCTCCTCTCTCCTCTCTTCTTACAGGACATTACAACCTGGTCTCTACTCTCTCCTCTCTTCTTACAGGACATTACAACCTGGTCTCTCCTCTCTCCTTCTTACAGGACATTACAACCTGGTCTCTCCTCTCTCCTTTCTTCTTACAGGACATTACAACCTGGTCTCTGGGACTCCCTCTCTCCTTACAGGACATTACAACCTGGTCTCTCCTCTCTCCTTACAGGACATTACAACCTGGTCTCTCCTCTCTCCTCTCTTCTTACAGGACATTACAACTTGGTCTCTCCTCTCTCCTTACAGGACATTACAACCTGGTCTCTCCTCTCTCCTCTCTTCTTACAGGACATTACAACCTGGTCTCTGGGTCTCTCCTCTCTCCTTACAGGACATTACAACCTGGTCTCTGGGTCTCTCCTCTCTCCTTACAGGACATTACAACCTGGTCTCTCCTCTCTCCTTACAGGACATTACAATCCAGTCTCGGGTCTCTCCTCTCTCCTCTCTTCTTACAGGACATTACAACCTGGTCTCTCCTCTCTCCTTCTTACAGGACATTACAACCTGGTCTCTACTCTCTCCTCTCTCCTCTCTTCTTACAGGACATTACAACCTGGTCTCTACTCTCTCCTCTCTTCTTACAGGACATTACAACCTGGTCTCTCCTCTCTCCTTCTTACAGGACATTACAACCTGGTCTCTGGGTCTCTCCTCTCTCCTCTCTCCTTACAGGACATTACAACCTGGTCTCTCCTCTCTCCTCTCTTCTTACAGGACATTACAACCTGGTCTCTGGGTCTCTCCTCTCTCCTTACAGGACATTACAACCTGGTCTCTCCTCTCTCCTTACAGGACATTACAACCTGGTCTCTCCTCTCTCCTCTCTTCTTACAGGACATTACAACCTGGTCTCTCCTCTCTCCTTACAGGACATTACAACCTGGTCTCTCCTCTCTCCTTACAGGACATTACAACCTGGTCTCTCCTCTTTCCTTACAGGACATAACAACCTGGTCTCTGGGTCTCTCCTCTCTCCTTACAGGACATTACAACCTGGTCTCTCCTCTCTCCTCTCTCCTTACAGGACATTACAACCTGGTCTCTGGGTCTCACCTCTCTCCTTACAGGACATTACAACCTGGTCTCTCCTCTCCTTACAGGACATTACAACCTGGTCTCTCCTCTCTCCTCTCTTCTTACAGGACATTACAACCTGGTCTCTACTCTCTCCTCTCTTCTTACAGGACATTACAACCTGGTCTCTCCTCTCTCCTTCTTACAGGACATTACAACCTGGTCTCTCCTCTCTCCTTTCTTCTTACAGGACATTACAACCTGGTCTCTGGGACTCCCCTCTCTCCTTACAGGACATTACAACCTGGTCTCTCCTCTCTCCTTACAGGACATTACAACCTGGTCTCTCCTCTCTCCTCTCTTCTTACAGGACATTACAACTTGGTCTCTCCTCTCTCCTTACAGGACATTACAACCTGGTCTCTCCTCTCTTCTTACAGGACATTACAACCTGGTCTCTGGGTCTCTCCTCTCTCCTGACAGGACATTACAACCTGGTCTCTCCTCTCTCCTTACAGGACATTACAACCTGGTCTCTCCTCTCTCCTTACAGGACATTACAACCTGGTCTCTCCTCTCTTCTTACAGGACATTACAACCTGGTCTCTCCTCTCTTCTTACAGGACATTACAACCTGGTCTCTCCTCTCTCCTTACAGGACATTACAACCTGGTCTCTCCTCTCTTCTTACAGGACATTACAACCTGGTCTCTGGGTCTCTCCTCTCTTCTTACAGGACATTACAACCTGGTCTCTCCTCTCTCCTTACAGGACATTACAACCTGGTCTCTCCTCTCTTCTTACAGGACATTACAACCTGGTCTCTCCTCTCTCCTCTCTCCTTACAGGACATTACAACCTGGTCTCTGGGTCTCTCCTCTCTCCTTACAGGACATTACAACCTGGTCTCTCCTCTCTCCTCTCTTCTTACAGGACATTACAACCTGGTCTCTACTCTCTCCTTACAGGACATTACAACCTGGTCTCTCCTCTCTTCTTACAGGACATTACAACCTGGTCTCTCCTCTCTCCTTACAGGACATTACAACCCAGTCTCGGGTCTCTCCTCTCTCCTCTCTTCTTACAGGACATTACAACCTGGTCTCTCCTCTCTTCTTACAGGACATTACAACCTGGTCTCTCCTCTCTCCTCCTTACAGGACATTACAACCTGGTCTCTCCTCTCTCCTTACTGGACATTACAACCTGGTCTCTCCTCTCTCCTTACAGGACATTACAACCTGGTCTCTCCTTACAGGACATCACAACCTGGTCTGTCTTCTCATCTTACAGGACATTACAACCTGGTCTCTGGGACTCCCCTCTCTGTATGTGACAGATAGGAGATCCTCTCACTGGGCCCTGGACGTGACCGATAGGAGAACCTCTCACTGGGCCCTGGACGTGACCGATAGGAGAACCTCTCACTGGGCCCTGTACGTGACCGATAGGAGATCCTCTCACTGGGCCCTGTACATGACAGATAGGAGATCCTCTCACTGGGCCCTGTACGTGACCGATAGGAGATCCTCTCACTGGGCCCTGTACGTGACCGATAGGAGATCCTCTCACTGGGCCCTGTACGTGACAGATAGGAGATCCTCTCACTGGGCCCTGTACGTGACAGATAGGAGATCCTCTCACTGGGCCCTGGACGTGACCGATAGGAGATCCTCTCACTGGGCCCTGTACGTGACCGATAGGAGATCCTCTCACTGGGCCCTGTATGTGACAGATAGGAGATCCTCTCACTGGGCCCTGTACGTGACAGATAGGAGATCCTCTCACTGGGCCCTGTACGTGACAAATAGGAGATCCTCTCACTGGGCCCTGTATGTGACCGATAGGAGATCCTCTCACTGGGCCCTGTACGTGACCGATAGGAGATCCTCTCACTGGGCCCTGTACGTGACAAATAGGAGATCCTCTCACTGGGCCCTGTACGTGACAAATAGGAGATCCTCTCACTGGGCCCTGTACGTGACAGATAGGAGATCCTCTCACTGGGACCTGTAAATAACCGATAGGAGATCCTCTCACTGGGCTCTGTACGTGACCGATAGGAGATCCTCTCACTGGGCCCTGTACGTGACAGATAGGAGATCCTCTCACTGGGCCCTGTACGTGACCGATAGGAGATCCTCTCACTGGGCCCTGTACGTGACCGATAGGAGATCCTCTCACTGGGCCCTGTACGTGACAGATAGGAGATCCTCTCACTGGGCCCTGTACGTGACAGATAGGAGATCCTCTCACCGGGCCCTGTACGTGACAAATAGGAGATCCTCTCACTGGGCCCTGTACGTGAACGATAGGAGATCCTCTCACTGGGCCCTGTACGTGACCGATAGGAGATCCTCTCACTGGGCCCTGTACGTGACCGATAGGAGATCCTCTCACTGGGCCCTGTACGTGACCGATAGGAGATCCTCTCACTGGGCCCTGGACGTGACAGATAGGAGATCCTCTCACTGGGCCCTGTACGTGACAGATAACACACACTGGGTTGTCTTAGTACTGTTGTAACTCTATAATGCCCTGTCTGCATCCCAAACGGCACCCTATTCCCTATAGTGTAGGGTACGACTTGGTACTAGTTTACCATCTGGCTGATCTGGGATATTTGTGGTGTCTGGAGTCGTCCTCTGTCTTCATCAGTGATTCAGAGGATGTCTGAATCTCAGCCACCTCTCCCCCAGACTACAGCCTCCTCCCCCGCTGTCTGGTAGCTCTAGACTACCCCCCCCCCTCCCCCCACCAGCTGACTGCTGACCCCAGGCCCCTGGGGCAGAGGGAGAGACACAGAGGAAGAGGGGCTGGCTGGTCTACTGTCTGGAGGGAGGGAGAGTGAGAGGGGCTGACTGGTCTATTGTCTGGAGGGAGGGAGAGTAGTGTGTCTGTACAAAAATGCATGCACTCACAACTTTATATCTCTCTGGATAAAAGCTTCTGCTAAATGACTCAAATTGGTGAAGCCCCTCCCCCCCCTCCTTCCAGCTGACTGCTGACCTGAGGGCCCAGGAGAAGGAGAGAGAGGAGAGGGGCTGGCTGGTCTACTGTCTGGAGGGAGAGAGAGAAGGAGAGGGGCTGGCTGGTCTACTGTCTGGAGGGAGAGAGAGGAGAGGGGCTGGCTGGTCTACTGTCTGGAGGGAGAGAGAGAAGGAGAGGGGCTGGCTGGTCTACTGTCTGGAGGGAGAGAGAGAAGGAGAGGGGCTGGCTGGTCTACTGTCTGGAGGGAGAGAGAGAAGGAGAGGGGCTGGCTGGTCTGTCTGGAGGGAGAGAGAGAAGGAGAGGAGCTGGCTGGTCTACTGTCTGGAGGGAGAGAGAGGAGAGGGGCTGGCTGGTCTACTGTCTGGAGGGAGAGAGAGAAGGAGAGGGGCTGGCTGGTCTACTGTCTGGAGGGAGAGAGTGAAGGAGAGGGGCTGGCTGGTCTACTGTCTGGAGGGAGAGAGAGAAGGAGAGGGGCTGGCTGGTCTACTGTCTGGAGGGAGAGAGAGAAGGAGAGGGGCTGGCTGGTCTGTCTGGAGGGAGAGAGAGAAGGAGAGGGGCTGGCTGGTCTACTGTCTGGAGGGAGAGAGAGAAGGAGAGGAGCTGGCTGGTCTACTGTCTGGAGGGAGAGAGAGGAGAGGGGCTGGCTGGTCTACTGTCTGGAGGGAGAGAGAGAAGGAGAGGGGCTGGCTGGTCTGTCTGGAGGGAGAGAGAGAAGGAGAGGGGCTGGCTGGTCTACTGTCTGGAGGGAGAGAGAGAAGGAGAGGGGCTGGCTGGTCTACTGTCTGGAGGGAGAGAGAGAAGGAGAGGGGCTGGCTGGTCTGTCTGGAGGGAGAGAGAGAGAGGAGAGGGGCTGGCTGGTCTACTGTCTGGAGGGAGAGAGAGAAGGAGAGGGGCTGGCTGGTCTACTGTCTGGAGGGAGAGAGAGAAGGAGAGGGGCTGGCTGGTCTGTCTGGAGGGAGAGAGAGAGAGAGAGGGGCTGGCTGGTCTACTGTCTGGAGGGAGAGAGAGAAGGAGAGGGGCTGGCTGGTCTACTGTCTGGAGGGAGAGAGAGAAGGAGAGGGGCTGGCTGGTCTACTGCCTGGAGGGAGAGAGAGAAGGAGAGGGGCTGGCTGGTCTACTGTCTGGAGGGAGAGAGAGGAGAGGGGCTGGCTGGTCTACTGTCTGGAGGGAGAGAGAGGAGGAGAGGGGCTGGCTGGTCTACTGTCTGGAGGGAGAGAGAGAAGGAGAGGGGCTGGCTGGTCTACTGCCTGGAGGGAGAGAGAGGAGAGGGGCTGGCTGGTCTACTGTCTGGAGGGAGAGAGAGAAGGAGAGGGGCTGGCTGGTCTGTCTGGAGGGAGAGAGAGAAGGAGAGGGGCTGGCTGGTCTACTGTCTGGAGGGAGAGAGAGAAGGAGAGGGGCTGGCTGGAGGGAGAGAGAGAGAGAAGGAGAGGGGCTGGCTGGTCTACTGCCTGGAGGGAGAGAGAGAAGGAGAGGGGCTGGCTGGTCTACTGTCTGGAGGGAGAGAGAGAAGGAGAGGGGCTGGCTGGTCTACTGTCTGGAGGGAGAGAGGAGGGAGAGAGGGGAGCTGGCTGGTCTACTGTGTGGAGGGAGAGAGAGAAGGAGAGGGGCTGGCTGGTCTACTGTCTGGAGGGAGAGAGAGGAGAGGGGCTGGCTGGTCTACTGTCTGGAGGGAGAGAGAGAAGGAGAGGGGCTGGCTGGTCTACTGCCTGGAGGGAGAGAGAGAAGGAGAGGGGCTGGCTGGTCTACTGTCTGGAGGGAGAGAGAGAAGGAGAGGGGCTGGCTGGTCTACTGCCTGGAGGGAGAGAGAGAAGGAGAGGGGCTGGCTGGTCTACTGCCTGGAGGGAGAGAGAGAAGGAGAGGGGCTGGCTGGTCTACTGTCTGGAGGGAGAGAGAGAAGGAGAGGGGCTGGCTGGTCTACTGCCTGGAGGGAGAGAGAGAAGGAGAGGGGCTGGCTGGTCTACTGTCTGGAGGGAGAGAGAGAAGGAGAGGGGCTGGCTGGTCTACTGTCTGGAGGGAGAGAGAGAAGGAGAGGGGCTGGCTGGTCTACTGTCTGGAGGGAGAGAGGCTGGCTGGTCTACTGCCTGGAGGGAGAGAGAGAAGGAGAGGGGCTGGCTGGTCTGTCTGGAGAGAGAGAGAGAAGGAGAGGGGCTGGCTGGTCTGTCTGGAGAGAGAGAGAGAAGGAGAGGGGCTGGCTGGTCTACTGTCTGGAGGGAGAGAGAGAAGGAGAGGGGCTGGCTGGTCTGTCTGGAGAGAGAGAGAGAAGGAGAGGGGCTGGCTGGTCTACTGTCTGGAGGGAGAGAGAGGAGAGGGGCTGGCTGGTCTACTGTCTGGAGGGAGAGAGAGGAGAGGGGCTGGCTGGTCTACTGTCTGGAGGGAGAGAGGCTGGCTGGTCTACTGTCTGGAGGGAGAGAGAGAAGGAGAGGGGCTGGCTGGAGGGAGAGAGAGAGAGAGAAGGAGAGGGGCTGGCTGGTCTACTGTCTGGAGGGAGAGAGAGAAGGAGAGGGGCTGGCTGGTCTACTGCCTGGAGGGAGAGAGAGAAGGAGAGGGGCTGGCTGGTCTACTGTCTGGAGGGAGAGAGAGAAGGAGAGGGGCTGGCTGGTCTGTCTGGAGAGAGAGAGTGAAGGAGAGGGGCTGGCTGGTCTACTGTCTGGAGGGAGAGAGAGGCAGACAGACAGACAGACAGACAAGAGAAGACAGACTTGGCTCTCAAGAGAAGACAGACTATGTGCAACACTGCCAACAAAATGAGGTGAAACTGAGCTGCACTTCCTCACCTCCTGCCAAATGTATGACCATATTAGAGACATATATTTCCCTCAGATTACACAGATCCACAAAGAATTTGAAAAAGGTGGAATACCACAGTGTGACATCACAGAGAGATCAGGTGGAATACCACAGTGTGACCAGGTGGAATACCACAGTGTGACATCAGAGAGAGATCAGGTGGAATACCACAGTGTGACATCACAGAGAGATCAGGTGGAATAGCACAGTGTGACATCACAGAGAGATCAGGTGGAATACCTCAGTGTGACATCACAGAGAGATCAGGTGGAATACCACAGTGTGACATCACAGAGAGATCAGGTGGAATACCACAGTGTGACATCACAGAGAGATCAGGTGGAATACCACAGTGTGACATCACAGAGAGATCAGGTGGAATACCACAGTGTGACATCACAGAGAGATCAGGTGGAATACCTCAGTGTGACATCACAGAGAGATCAGGTGGAATACCACAGTGTGACATCACAGAGAGATCAGGTGGAATACCACAGTGTGACATCACAGAGAGATCAGGTGGAAGACCACAGTGTGACATCACAGAGAGATCAGGTGGAATACCACAGTGTGACATCACAGAGAGATCAGGTGGAATACCACAGTGTGACATCACAGAGAGATCAGGTGGAATACCACAGTGTGACATCACAGAGAGATCAGGTGGAATACCACAGTGTGACATCACAGAGAGATCAGGTGGAATACCTCAGTGTGGCATCACAGAGAGATCAGGTGGAAAACCACAGTGTGACATCACAGAGAGATCAGGTGGAATACCACAGTGTGACATCACAGAGAGATCAGGTGGAATACCACAGTGTGACATCACAGAGAGATCAGGTGGAAGACCCAAACTTAAGGAAAGTTGATCAAGGGGGTGTTACTACTCTCTTTACCAGTGAGTCTGTTTACAGGTGTTACTACTCTCTTTACCAGTGAGTCTGTCTACAGGTGTTACTACTCTCTTTACCAGTGAGTCTGTCTACAGGTGTTACTACTCTCTTTACCAGTGAGTCTGTCTACAGGTGTTACTACTCTCTTTACCAGTGAGTCTGTTTACAGGTGTTGCTACTCTCTTTACCAGTGAGTCTGTCTACAGGTGTTACTACTCTCTTTACCAGTGAGTCTGTTTACAGGTGTTACTGCTCTCTTTACCAGTGAGTCTGTCTACAGGTGTTACTACTCTCTTTACCAGTGAGTCTGTTTACAGGTGTTACTACTCTCTTTACCAGTGAGTCTGTTTACAGGTGTTACTACTCTCTTTACCAGTGAGTCTGTCCACATGTGTCACTACTCTCTTTACCAGTGAGTCTGTCTACAGGTGTTACTACTCTCTTTACCAGTGAGTCTGTTTACAGGTGTTACTACTCTCTTTACCAGTGAGTCTGTCTACAGGTGTCACTACTCTCTTTACCAGTGAGTCTGTCCACATGTGTCACTACTCTCTTTACCAGTGAGTCTGTCTACAGGTGTTACTACTCTCTTTACCAGTGAGTCTGTCCACATGTGTCACTACTCTCTTTACCAGTGAGTCTGTCTACAGGTGTTACTACTCTCTTTACCAGTGAGTCTGTCTACAGGTGTTACTACTCTCTTTACCAGTGAGTCTGTCTACAGGTGTTACTACTCTCTTTACCAGTGAGTCTGTTTACAGGTATTACTACTCTCTTTACCAGTGAGTCTGTTTACAGGTGTTACTACTCTCTTTACCAGTGAGTCTGTCTACAGGTGTTACTACTCTCTTTACCAGTGTGTCTGTCTACAGGTGTTACTACTCTCTTTACCAGTGAGTCTGTTTACAGGTGTTACTACTCTCTTTACCAGTGAGTCTGTTTACAGGTGTTACTACTCTCTTTACCAGTGAGTCTGTTTACAGGTGTTACTACTCTCTTTACCAGTGAGTCTGTTTACAGGTGTTACTACTCTCTTTACCAGTGAGTCTGTCTGCAGGTGTTACTACTCTCTTTACCAGTGAGTCTGTCTACAGGTGTTACTACTCTCTTTACCAGTGAGTCTGTCTACAGGTATTACTACTCTCTTTACCAGTGAGTCTGTTTACAGGTGTTACTACTCTCTTTACCAGTGAGTCTGTTTACAGGTGTTACTACTCTCTTTACCAGTGGGTCTGTCTACAGGTGTTACTACTCTCTTTACCAGTGAGTCTGTCTACAGGTGTTACTACTCTCTTTACCAGTGAGTCTGTCTGCAGGTGTTGCTACTCTCGTTGTAGGATATCTCCTCTGTAGCTGTCTATTAGATACAGAGACAGAGATCAGTCCAAGTTAATGAAGAGAAGAGGGTCAGTCTTAGTTCATGAAGAGGGTCAGTCTTAGTTCATGAAGAGAAGAGGGTCAGTCTTAGTTCATGAAGAGAAGAGGGTCAGTCTTAGTTCATGGAGAGAAGAGGGTCAGTCTTAGTTCACGAAGTGGGTCAGTCTTAGTTCATGGAGAGAAGAGGGTCAGTCTTACTTCATGGAGAGAAGAGGGTCAGTCTTAGTTCATGAAGAGGGTCAGTCTTAGTTCATGAAGAGGGTCAGTCTTAGTTCATGAAGAGGGTCAGTCTTAGTTCATGAAGAGGGTCAGTCTTAGTTCATGGTGAGAAGAGGGTCAGTCTTAGTTCATGGTGAGAAGAGGGTCAGTCTTAGTTCATGGTGAGAAGAGGGTCAGTCTTAGTTCATGAAGAGGGTCAGTCTTAGTTCATGAAGAGGGTCAGTCTTAGTTCATGAAGAGGGTCAGTCTTAGTTCATGGAGAGAAGAGGGTCAGTCTTAGTTCATGAAGAGAAGAGGGTCAGTCTTAGTTCATGAAGAGGGTCAGTCTTAGTTCATGAAGAGGGTCAGTCTTAGTTCATGAAGAGGGTCAGTCTTTGTTCATGAAGAGGGTCAGTCTTAGTTCATGAAGAGAAGAGGATCAGTCTTAGTTCATGGAGAGAAGAGGGTCAGTCTTAGTTCATGAAGAGGGTCATTCTTTGTTCATGAAGAGGGTCAGTCTTAGTTCATGAAGAGAAGAGGATCAGTCTTAGTTCATGGAGAGAAGAGGGTCAGTCTTAGTTCATGAAGAGGGTCAGTCTTAGTTCATGAAGAGGGTCAGTCTTAGTTCATGAAGAGGGTCAGTCTTTGTTCATGAAGAGGGTCAGTCTTTGTTCATGAAGAGGGTCAGTCTTAGTCCACGAAGAGGGGCAGTCTTAGTTCACAAAGAGGGTCAGTCTTAGTTCACGAAGAGGGTCAGTCTTAGTTCACGAAGAGGGTCAGTCTTAGTTCATGAAGAGGGTCAGTCTTAGTTCATGAAGAGGGTCAGTCTTAGTTCATGGAGAGAAGCGGGTCAGTCTTAGTTCATGAAGAGAAGAGGGTCAGTCTTAGTTCATGAAGAGGGTCAGTCTTAGTTCATGAAGAGGGTAAGTCTTAGTTCATGAAGAGAAGAGGGTCAGTCTTAGTTCATGAAGAGAAGAGGGTCCGTCTTAGTTCATGAAGAGAAGAGGGTCCATCTTAGTTCATGAAGAGGGTCTGTCTTAGTTCATGAAAAGGGTCCGTCTTAGTTCACGAAGAGGGTCAGTCTTAGTTCATGAAGAGGGTCAGTCTTAGTTCATGAAGAGGGTCAGTCTTAGTTCATGAAGAGGGTCAGTCTTAGTTCATGAAGAGGGCCAGTCTTAGTTCATGAAGAGGGTCCGTCTTAGTTCACGAAGAGGGTCAGTCTTAGTTCACGAAGAGGGTCAGTCTTAGTTCACGAAGAGGGTCAGTCTTAGTTCACGAAGAGGGTCAGTCTTAGTTCACGAAGAGGGTCAGTCTTAGTTCACGAAGAGGGTCAGTCTTAGTTCACGAAGAGGGTCAGTCTTAGTTCACGAAGAGGGTCAGTCTTAGTTCACGAAGAGGGTCAGTCTTAGTTCACGAAGAGGGTCAGTCTTAGTTCACGAAGAGGGTCAGTCTTAGTTCACGAAGAGGGTCAGTCTTAGTTCACGAAGAGGGTCAGTCTTAGTTCATGGAGAGAAGAGGGTCAGTCTTAGTTCATGGAGAGAAGAGGGTCAGTCTTAGTTCATGGAGAGAAGCGGGTCAGTCTTAGTTCATGAAGAGGGTCAGTCTTAGTTCATGAAGAGAAGAGGGTCAGTCTTTGTTCATGAAGAGGGTCCGTCTTAGTTCATGAAGAGGGTCAGTCTTAGTTCATGAAGAGGGTCAGTCTTAGTTCATGAAGATGGTCAGTCTTAGTTCATGAAGAGGGTCAGTCTTAGTTCATGAAGAGAAGAGGGTCAGTCTTAGTTCATGAAGAGAAGAGGGTCAGTCTTAGTTCATGAAGAGGGTCAGTCTTAGTTCATGAAGAGGGTCAGTCTTAGTTCATGAAGAGGGTCAGTCTTAGTTCATGAAGAGAAGAGGGTCAGTCTTAGTTCATGAAGAGAAGAGGGTCAGTCTTAGTTCATGAAGAGAAGAGGGTCAGTCTTAGTTCACGAAGAGGGTCAGTCTTAGTTCATGAAGAGAAGAGGGTCAGTCTTAGTTCATGAAGAGGGTCAGTCTTAGTTCATGAAGAGGGTCAGTCTTAGTTCATGAAGAGGGTCAGTCTTAGTTCATGAAGAGGGTCAGTCTTAGTTCATTAAGAGAAGAGGATCAGTCTTAGTGGTCCTGTCTATAGTGGTCCTGTCTGTATTGGTCTATAGTGGTCCTGTCTATAGTGGTCCTGTCTATAGTGGTCCTGTCTATAGTGGTCTTGTCTATAGTGGTCCTGTCTATAGTGGTCCTGTCTATAGTGGTCCTGTCTATAGTGGTCTTGTCTATAGTGGTCTTGTCTATAGTGGTCCTGTCTATAGTGGTCCTGTCTATAGTGGTCCTGTCTATAGTGGTCCTGTCTATAGTGGTCCTGTCTATAGTGGTCCTGTCTATAGTGGTCCTGTCTATAGTGGTCCTGTCTATAGTGGTCCTGTCTATAGTGGTCCTGTCTATAGTGGTCCTGTCTGTAGTGGTCCTGTCTGTAGTGGTATTGTCTATAGTGGTCCTGTCTATAGTGGTCCTGTCTATAGTGGTCCTGTCTATAGTGGTCCTGTCTATAGTGGTCCTGTCTATAGTGGTCCTGTCTATAGTGGTCCTGTCTATAGTGGTCCTGTCTATAGTGGTCCTGTCTGTAGTGGTCCTGTCTATAGTGGTCCTGTCTATAGTGGTCCTGTCTATAGTGGTCCTGTCTATAGTGGTCCTGTCTGTATTGGTCTATAGTGGTCCTGTCTATAATGGTCTATAGTGGTCCTGTCTGTATTGGTCTATAGTGGTCCTGTCTATAGTGGTCCTGTCTATAGTGATCTTGTCTATAGTGGTCCTGTCTATAGTGGTCCTGTCTATAGTGGTCCTGTCTATAGTTGTACTGTCTATAGTGGTCCTGTCTATAGTGGTCCTGTCTATAGTGGTCCTGTCTATAGTGGTCCTGTCTATCGTGGTCCTGTCTGTATTGGTCTATAGTGGTCCTGTCTGTATTGGTCTATAGTGGTCCTGTCTGTATTGGTCTATAGTGGTCCTGTCTATAGTGGTCCTGTCTATAGTGGTCCTGTCTATAGTGGTCCTGTCTATAGTGGTCCTGTCTATAGTGGTCCTGTCTATAGTGGTATTGTCTATAGTGGTCCTGTCTATAGTGGTCTATAGTGGTCCTGTCTGTAGTGGTCCTGTCTATAGTGGTCCTGTCTGTAGTGGTCCTGTCTGTAGTGGTCCTGTCTGTAGTGGTCCTGTCTATAGTGGTCCAGTCTATAGTGGTCCTGTCTATAGTGGTCCTGTCTATAGTGGTCCTGTCTATAGTTGTACTGTCTATAGTGGTCCTGTCTATAGTGGTCCTGTCTATAGTGGTCCTGTCTGTATTGGTCTGTAGTGGTCCTGTCTGTATTGGTCTATAGTGGTCCTGTCTGTATTGGTCTATAGTGGTCCTGTCTGTATTGGTCTATAGTGGTCCTGTCTGTAGTGGTCCTGTCTGTATTGGTCTATAGTGGTCCTGTCTGTATTAGTCTGTAGTGGTCCTGTCTGTATTGGTCTATAGTGGTCCTGTCTGTATTGGTCTATAGTGGTCCTGTCTGTATTGGTCTATAGTGGTCCTGTCTGTATTGGTCTATCGTGGTCCTGTCTGTATTGGTCTATAGTGGTCCTGTCTGTATTGGTCTATAGTGGTCCTGTCTGTATTGGTCTATCGTGGTCCTGTCTGTATTGGTCTATAGTGGTCCTGTCTGTATTGGTCTATCGTGGTCCTGTCTGTATTGGTCTATCGTGGTCCTGTCTGTATTGGTCTATAGTGGTCCTGTCTGTTTTGGTCTATAGTGGTCCTGTCTGTATTGGTCTATCGTGGTCCTGTCTGTATTGGTCTATCGTGGTCCTGTCTGTATTGGTCTATAGTGGTCCTGTCTGTATTGGTCTATCGTGGTCCTGTCTGTATTGGTCTATAGTGGTCCTGTCTGTATTGGTCTATAGTGGTCCTGTCTGTATTGGTCTATAGTGGTCCTGTCTATAGTGGTCCTGTCTGTATTGGTCTATCGTGGTCCTGTCTGTATTGGTCTATAGTGGTCCTGTCTGTAGTGGTCTATAGTGGTCCTGTCTGTATTGGTCTATAGTGGTCCTGTCTATAGTGGTCTTCTCTTCTCTGTATTGGTCTGTAGTGGTCCTGTCTGTATTGGTCTATAGTGGTCCTGTCTATAGTGGTCCTGTCTATAGTGGTCCTGTCTATAGTGGTCTTCTCTGTATTGGTCTGTAGTGGTCCTGTCTGTATTGGTCTATAGTGGTCCTGTCTATAGTGGTCCTGTCTGTATTGGTCTATAGTGGTCCTGTCTGTATTGGTCTATAGTGGTCCTGTCTGTATTGGTCTATAGTGGTCCTGTCTGTATTGGTCCTGTCTGTATTGGTCTATAGTGGTCCTGTCTGTATTGGTCTATAGTGGTCCTGTCTGTATTGGTCTATAGTGGTCCTGTCTGTTTGGCCTGAAGACTGAAGCTCTCTGAGTCTCTGGATGAGCTTCACATGTTGACCTCTGCTTCCACCTGGTGGGGGAATGGAAAAACAACATATCATTACCCCAAATATATGCTGCCCCCCCCCCCTCTAACCACTAGACTACCTGCCTCCCCCTCTAACCACTAGACTACCTGCCTCCCCCTCTAACCACTAGACTACCTGCCTCCTCTAACCACTAGACTACCTGCCTCCTCTAACCACTGGACTACCTGCCTCCTCTAACCACTAGACTACCTGCCTCCCCCCTCTAACCACTAGACTACCTGCCTCCCCCCTCTAACCACTAGGCTACCTGCCTCCCAACTCTAACCACTAGGCTACCTGCCTCCCAACTCTAACCACTAGGCTACCTACCTCCCCCCTCTAACCACTAGGCTACCTGCCTCCCCCCTCTAACCACTAGGCTACCTGCCTCCCCCCTCTAACCACTAGGCTACCTGCCTCCTCTAACCACTAGGCTACCTGCCTCCCCCCTCTAACCACTAGACTACCTGCCTCCCCCTCTAACCACTAGACTACCTGCCGTCCCCCTCTAACCACTAGACTACCTGCCTCCCCCTCTAACCACTAGGATACCTGCCTCCCCCTCTAACCACTAGGCTACCTGCCTCCCCCTCTAACCACTAGGCTACCTGCCTCCCCCTCTAACCACTAGGCTACCTGCCTCCCCCTCTAACCACTAGGCTACCTGCCTCCCCCTCTAACCACTAGACTACCTGCCTCCCACCTCTAACCACTAGACTACCTGCCTCCCCCTCTAACCACTAGGCTACCTGCCTCCCCCTCTAACCACTAGACTACCTTACCCCCCTCTAACCACTAGGCTACCTGCCTCCCCCTCTAACCACTAGGCTACCTGCCTCCCCCCTCTAACCACTAGGCTACCTGCCTCCCAACTCTAACCACTAGGCTACCTGCCTTCCAACTCTAACCACTAGGCTACCTGCCTTCCAACTCTAACCACTAGGCTACCTGCCTCCCCCCTCTAACCACTAGGCTACCTACCTCCCCCCTCTAACCACTAGGCTACCTGCCTCCTCTTACCACTAGGCTACCTGCCTCCTCTTACCACTAGGCTACCTGCCTCCCAACTCTAACCAC
>NC_088240.1:99203189-99305689 GCF_036934945.1 Oncorhynchus masou masou | reverse complement strand
TAATGAATCCCACTGGATCCAATCTGTTTAGTAATGGATCCCACTGGATCCAATCTGTTTAGTAATGGATCCCACTGGATCCAATCTGTTTAGTAATGGATCCCACTGGATCCAATCTGTTTAGTAATGGATCCCACTGGATCCAATCTGTTTAGTAATGGATCCCACTGGACCCAATCTGTTTAGTAATGGATCCCACTGGATCCAATCTGTTTAGTAATGGATCCCACTGGATCCAATCTGTTTAGTAATGGACCCCACTGGATCCAATCTGTTTAGTAATGGATCCCACTGGATCCAATATGTTTAGTAATGGATCCCACTGGATCCAATATGTTTAGTAATGGATCCCACTGGATCCAATCTGTTTAGTAATGGATCCAATCTGTTTTGTAATGTATCCCACTGGATCCAAGCTGTTTTGTAATGGATCCCACTGAATCCAATCTGTTTCTTAATGGATCCCACTGGACCCAATCTGTTTAGTAATGGATCCCACTGGATCCAATCTGTTTAGTAATGGATCCCACTGGATCCAATCTGTTTAGTAATGGACCCAACTGGATCCAATCTGTTTAGTAATGGATCCAATCTGTTTAGTAATGGATCCAATCTGTTTAGTAATGGATCCCACTGGATCCAATCTGTTTAGTAATGGACCCAACTGGATCCAATCTGTTTAGTAATGGATCCAATCTGTTTAGTAATGGACCCAATCTGGTTAGTAATGGACCCCACTGGATCCAATCTGTTTAGTAATGGACCCCACTGGATCCAATCTGTTTAGTAATGGACCCCACTGGATCCAATCTGGTTAGTAATGGATCCCACTGGATCCAATCTGTTTAGTAATGGATCCCACTGGACCCAATCTGTTTAGTAATGGATCCAATCTGTTTAGTAATGGACCCAATCTGGTTAGTAATGGATCCAATCTGTTTAGTAATGGATCCCACTGGATCCAATCTGTTTAGTAATGGATCCAATCTGTTTAGTAATGGATCCAATCTGTTTAGTAATGGATCCAATATGTTTAGTAATGGACCCCACTGGATCCAATCTGTTTAGTAATGGACCCCACTGGATCCAATCTGTTTAGTAGTGGATCCCACTGGATCCAAGCTGTTTAGTAATGGACCCACTGGATCAAATATGTTTAGTAATGGATCCAATCTGTTTAGTAATGGATCCAATCTGTTTAGTAATGGATCCAATCTGTTTAGTAATGGATCCAATCTGTTTAGAAATGGATCCAATCTGTTTAGTAATGGATCCAATATGTTTAGTAATGGACCCCACTGGATCCAATCTGTTTAGTAATGGATCCCACTGGATCCAATATGTTTAGTAATGGTTCCAATCTGTTTAGTAATGGATCCCACTGGATCCAATCTGTTTAGTAATGGATCCAACTGGATCCAATCTGTTTAGTAATGGATCCCACTGGATCCAAGCTGTTTAGTAATGGATCCCACTGGATCCAAGCTGTTTAGTAATGGATCCAATCTGTTTAGTAATGGATCCCACTGGATCCAAGCTGTTTAGTAATGGACCCACTGGATCCAAGCTGTTTAGTAATGGACCCACTGGATCCAATCTGTTTAGTAATGGACCCCACTGGATCCATGCTGTTTAGTAATGGATCCCACTGGATCCAAGCTGTTTAGTAATGGATCCCACTGGATCCAATCTGTTTAGTAATGGATCCCACTGGATCCAATCTGTTTAGTAATGGATCCCACTGGATCCATGCTGTTTAGTAATGGATCCCACTGGATCCAATCTGTTTAGTAATGGACCCCACTGGATCCAATCTGTTTAGTAATGGATCCCACTGGATCCAAGCTGTTTAGTAATGGATCCAACTGGATCCAAGCTGTTTAGTAAAGGATCCCACTGGATCCAATCTGTTTAGTAATGGATCCCACTGGACCCAATCTGTTTAGTAATGGACCCAATCTGTTTAGTAATGGATCCCACTGGATCCAATCTGTTTAGTAATGGACCCCACTGGATCCAATCTGTTTAGTAATGGATCCCACTGGATCCAATATGTTTAGTAATGGATCCCACTGGATCCAATCTGTTTAGTAATGGATCCCACTGGATCCAATCTGTTTAGTAATGAATCCCACTGGATCCAATCTGTTTTGTAATGGATCCCACTGGATCCAAGCTGTTTTGTAATGGATCCCACTGGATCCAATCTGTTTCTTAATGGATCCCACTGGACCCAATCTATTTAGTAATGGACCCAATCTGTTTAGTAATGGATCCCACTGGATCCAATCTGTTTAGTAATGGATCCCACTGGATCCAATCTGTTTAGTAATGGATCCCACTGGATCCAATCTGTTTAGTAATGGATCCCACTGGATCCAATCTGTTTAGTAATGGATCCCACTGGACCCAATCTGTTTAGTAATGGATCCCACTGGATCCAATCTGTTTAGTAATGGATCCCACTGGATCCAATCTGTTTAGTAATGGACCCCACTGGATCCAATCTGTTTAGTAATGGATCCCACTGGATCCAATATGTTTAGTAATGGATCCCACTGGATCCAATCTGTTTAGTAATGGATCCCACTGGATCCAATCTGTTTAGTAATGAATCCCACTGGATCCAATCTGTTTTGTAATGGATCCCACTGGATCCTTGCTGTTTTGTAATGGATCCCACTGAATCCAATCTGTTTCTTAATGGATCCCACTGGACCCAATCTGTTTAGTAATGGATCCCACTGGATCCAATCTGTTTAGTAATGGATCCCACTGGATCCAGTCTGTTTAGTAATGGATCCCACTGGTTCCAATCTATTTAGTAATGGATCCAATCTGTTTAGTAATGGATCCCACTGGATCCAATCTGTTTAGTAATGGATCCCACTGGATCCAAGCTGTTTAGTAATGGATCCCACTGGATCCAAGCTGTTTAGTAATGGATCCCACTGGATCCAATCTGTTTAGTAATGGATCCCACTGGATCCAATCTGTTTAGTAATGGATCCCACTGGATCCAAGCTGTTTAGTAATGGATCCCACTGGATCCAATCTGTTTAGTAATGGATCCCACTGGATCCAATCTGTTTAGTAATCACAGAAACATACAGGAACTCAAATCCTTCTGTTCACCGGATTTAGAATTCCTCACAATCAAATGTAGACCGCATTATCTACCAAGAGAATTCTCTTCGATTATAATCACAGCCGTATATATTCCCCCCCCAAGCAGACACATCGATGGCTCTGAACTAACTTTATTGGACTCTTTGCAAACTGGAATCCATACATCCTGAGGCTGCATTCATTGTAGCTGGGGATTTTAACAAGGCTAATCTGAAAACAAGACTCCCTAAATTGTATCAGCATATCGATTGCGCCATCAGGGCTGGCAAAACCTTGGATCATTGTTATTCTAACTTCCGCGACGCATATAAGGCCCTGCCCTGCCCTCCTTTCGGAAAAGCTGACCACGACTCCATTTTGCTGATACCTGCCTACAGACAGAAACTAAAACAAGAAGCTCCCATGCTGAGGTCTGTCCAACGCTGGTCCGACCAATCTGATTCCACACTCCAAGCCTGCTTCCATCACGTGGACTGGGACATGTTTCGTATTGCGTCAGACAATAACATTGACGAATACGCTGATTCGGTGTGCGAGTTCATTAGAACGTGCGTTGAAGATGTCGTTCCCATAGCAACGATTAAAACATTCCCTAACCAGAAACCGTGGATTGATGGCAGCATTCGCGTGAAACTGAAAGCGCGAACCACTGCTTTTAATCAGGGCAAGGTGACTGGTAACATGACTGAATACAAACAGTGCAGCTATTCCCTCCGCAAGGCTATCAAACAAGCTAAGCGTCAGTATAGAGACAAAGTAGAATCTCAATTCAACGGCTCAGACACAAGAGGTATGTGGCAGGGTCTACAGTCAATCACGGACTACAAGAAGAAATCCAGCCCAGTCACGGACCAGGATGTCTTGCTCCCAGGCAGACTAAATAACTTTTTTGCCCGCTTTGAGGACAATACAGTGCCACTGACACGGCCTGCAATGAAAACATGCGGTCTCTCCTTCACTGCAGCCGAGGTGAGTAAAACATTTAAACGTGTTAACCCTCGCAAGGCTGCAGGCCCAGACGGCATCCCCAGCCGCGCCCTCAGAGCATGCGCAGACCAGCTGGCTGGTGTGTTTACGGACATATTCAATCAATCCCTATCCCAGTCTGCTGTTCCCACATGCTTCAAGAGGGCCACCATTGTTCCTGTTCCCAAGAAAGCTAAGGTAACTGAGCTAAACGACTACCGCCCCGTAGCACTCACTTCCGTCATCATGAAGTGCTTTGAGAGACTAGTCAAGGACCATATCACCTTCACCCTACCTGACACCCTAGACCCACTCCAATTTGCCTTCTGCCCAAATAGGTCCACAGACGACACAATCTCAACCACACTGCCCTAACCCATCTGGACAAGAGGAATACCTATGTGAGAATGCTGTTCATCGACTACAGCTCGGCATTTAACACCATAGTACCCTCCAAGCTCGTCATCAAGCTCGAGACCCTGGGTCTCGACCCCGCCCTGTGCAACTGAGTACTGGACTTCCTGACGGACCGCCCCCAGGTGGTGAGGGTAGGCAACAACATCTCCACCCCGCTGATCCTCAACACTGGGGCCCCACAAGGGTGCGTTCTGAGCCCTCTGCTGTACTCCCTGTTCACCCACGACTGCGTGGCCATGCACGCCTCCAACTCAATCATCAAGTTTGCGGACGACACAACAGTGGTAGGCTTGATTACCAACAACGACGAGACGGCCTACAGGGAGGAGGTGAGGGCCCTCGGAGTGTGGTGTCAGGACAATAACATCACACTCAACGTCAACAAAACTAAGGAGATGATTGTGGACTTCAGGAAACAGCAGAGGGAACACCCCCCTATCCACATCGATGGAACAGTAGTGGAGAGGGTAGTAAGTTTTAAGTTCCTCGGCATACACATCACAGACAAACTGAATTGGTCCACCCACACAGACAGCATCGTGAAGAAGGCGCAGCAGCGCCTCTTCAACCTCAGGAGGCTGAAGAAATTTGGCTTGTCACCAAAAGCACTCACAAACTTCTACAGATGCACAATCGAGAGCATCCTGGCGGGCTGTATCACCGCCTGGTACGGCAACTGCTTCGCCCACAACCGTAAGGCTCTCCAGAGGGTAGTGAGGTCTGCACAACGCATCACCGGGGGCAAACTACCTGCCCTCCAGGACACCTACACCACCCGATGTTACAGGAAGGCCATAAAGATCATCAAGGACAACAACCACCCGAGCCACTGCCTGTTCACCCCGCTATCATCCAGAAGGCGAGGTCAGTACAGGTGCATCAAAGCTGGGACCGAGAGACTGAAAAACAGCTTCTATCTCAAGGCCATCAGACTGTTAAACAGCCACCACTAACATTGAGTGGCTGCTACCAACACACTGACTCAACTCCAGCCACTTTAATAATGGGAATTGATGGGAAATGATGTAAAATATATCACTACTTTAAACCACTTTAAACAATGCTACCAAATATAATGTTTACATACCCTACATTATTCATCTCATATGTATACGTATATACTGTACTCTATATCATCGACTGCATCCTTATGTAATACATGTATCACTAGCCACTTTAACTATGCCACTTTGTTTACATACTCATCTCATATGTATATACTGTACTCGATACCATCTACTGTATCTTGCCTATGCTGCTGTGCACCATCACTCATTCATATATTTATGTACATATTCTTTATCCACTTACACTGTTTATAAGAAATTAGTTTTGAAATTGTTAGTTAGATTACTTGTTGGTTATTACTGCATTGTCGGAACTAGAAGCACAAGCATTTCGCTACACTCGCATTAACATCCGCTAACCATGTGTATGTGACAAATAAAATTTGATTTGATTTGATAATCGACCCCACTGGATCTAGATGGTCTGTCTGTCTGTGTCTAGGACTAGGTGGTGTATCTGTCTGTGTCTAGGACTAGGTGGTGTATCTGTCTGTGTCTAGGACTAGGTGGTGTATCTGTCTATCTGTCTGTGTCTAGGACTAGGTGGTGTATCTGTCTGTGTCTAGGACTAGGTGGTGTATCTGTCTGTCTGTGTCTAGGACTAGGTGGTGTATCTGTCTGTGTCTAGGACTAGGTGGTGTATCTGTCTGTGTCTAGGACTAGGTGGTGTATCTGTCTGTGTCTAGGACTAGGTGGTGTATCTGTCTGTGTCTAGGACTAGGTGGTGTATCTGTCTGTGTCACTAGGTGGTGTATCTGTCTGTGTCTAGGACTAGGTGGTGTATCTGTCTGTGTCTAGGACTAGGTGGTGTATCTGTCTATCTGTCTGTGTCTAGGACTAGGTGGTGTATCTGTCTGTGTCTAGGACTAGGTGGTGTATCTGTCTGTGTCTAGGACTAGGTGGTGTATCTGTCTGTGTCTAGGACTAGGTGGTGTATCTGTCTGTGTCTAGGACTAGGTGGTGTATCTGTCTGTGTCTAGGACTAGGTGGTGTATCTGTCTGTGTCTAGGACTAGGTGGTGTTTCTGTCTGTGTCTAGGACTAGGTGGTGTATCTGTCTGTGTCTAGGACTAGGTGGTGTTTCTGTCTGTGTCTAGGACTAGGTGGTGTGTCTGTCTATCTGTCTGTGTCTAGGACTAGGTGGTGTATCTGTCTGTGTCTAGGACTAGGTGGTGTATCTGTCTGTGTCTAGGACTAGGTGGTGTATCTGTCTGTGTCTAGGACTAGGTGGTGTATCTGTCTATCTGTCTGTGTCTAGGACTAGGTGGTGTATCTGTCTGTCTGTCTGTCTGTGTCTAGGACTAGGTGGTGTATCTGTCTGTGTCTAGGACTAGGTGGTGTATCTGTCTGTGTCTAGGACTAGGTGGTGTATCTGTCTGTCTGTGTCTAGGACTAGGTGGTGTATCTGTCTGTCTGTGTCTAGGACTAGGTGGTGTATCTGTCTGTGTCTAGGACTAGGTGGTGTATCTGTCTGTGTCTAGGACTAGGTGGTGTATCTGTCTGTGTCTAGGACTAGGTGGTGTATCTGTCTGTGTCTAGGACTAGGTGGTGTATCTGTCTGTCTAGGACTAGGTGGTGTATCTGTCTATCTGTCTGTGTCTAGGACTAGGTGGTGTGTCTGTCTGTGTCTAGGACTAGGTGGTGTATCTGTCTGTGTCTAGGACTAGGTGGTGTATCTGTCTATCTGTCTGTGTCTAGGACTAGGTGGTGTATCTGTCTGTCTAGGACTAGGTGGTGTGTCTGTCTGTCTGTGTCTAGGACTAGGTGGTGTATCTGTCTGTCTGTGTCTAGGACTAGGTGGTGTGTCTGTCTGTGTCTAGGACTAGGTGGTGTATCTGTCTGTGTCTAGGACTAGGTGGTGTATCTGTCTGTGTCTAGGACTAGGTGGTGTATCTGTCTGTGTCTAGGACTAGGTGGTGTATCTGTCTGTGTCTAGGACTAGGTGGTGTGTCTGTCTGTGTCTAGGACTAGGTGGTGTATCTGTCTGTGTCACTAGGTGGTGTATCTGTCTGTCTGTGTCTAGGACTAGGTGGTGTATCTGTCTGTGTCTAGGTGGTGTGTCTGTCTGTGTCTAGGACTAGGTGGTGTTTCTGTCTGTGTCTAGGACTAGGTGGTGTATCTGTCTGTGTCTAGGTGGTGTGTCTGTCTGTGTCTAGGACTAGGTGGTGTTTCTGTCTGTGTCTAGGACTAGGTGGTGTGTCTGTCTGTGTCTAGGACTAGGTGGTGTATCTGTCTGTGTCTAGGACTAGGTGGTGTATCTGTCTATCTGTCTGTGTCTAGGACTAGGTGGTGTGTCTGTCTGTGTCTAGGACTAGGTGGTGTATCTGTCTGTGTCTAGGACTAGGTGGTGTGTCTGTCTGTGTCTAGGACTAGGTGGTGTATCTGTCTGTGTCTAGGACTAGGTGGTGTATCTGTCTGTGTCTAGGACTAGGTGGTGTATCTGTCTGTGTCTAGGACTAGGTGGTGTGTCTGTCTGTGTCTAGGACTAGGTGGTGTATCTGTCTGTGTCTAGGACTAGGTGGTGTATCTGTCTATCTGTCTGTGTCTAGGACTAGGTGGTAGGTCTGTGTCTAGGACTGGTGGTGTATGTCTGTCTGTCTAGGACTAGGTGGTGTATCTGTCTGTGTCTAGGACTAGGTGGTGTGTCTGTCTGTGTCTAGGACTAGGTGGTGTATCTGTCTGTGTCTAGGACTAGGTGGTGTATCTGTCTGTGTCTAGGACTAGGTGGTGTATCTGTCTGTGTCTAGGACTAGGTGGTGTATCTGTCTGTGTCTAGGACTAGGTGGTGTATCTGTCTGTGTCTAGGACTAGGTGGTGTATCTGTCTGTCTGTGTCTAGGACTAGGTGGTGTATCTGTCTATCTGTCTGTGTCTAGGACTAGGTGGTGTGTCTGTCTGTGTCTAGGACTAGGTGGTGTATCTGTCTGTGTCTAGGACTAGGTGGTGTATCTGTCTATCTGTCTGTGTCTAGGACTAGGTGGTGTATCTGTCTGTCTAGGACTAGGTGGTGTGTCTGTCTGTCTGTGTCTAGGACTAGGTGGTGTATCTGTCTGTCTGTGTCTAGGACTAGGTGGTGTGTCTGTCTGTGTCTAGGACTAGGTGGTGTATCTGTCTGTGTCTAGGACTAGGTGGTGTATCTGTCTGTGTCTAGGACTAGGTGGTGTATCTGTCTGTGTCTAGGACTAGGTGGTGTATCTGTCTGTGTCTAGGACTAGGTGGTGTGTCTGTCTGTGTCTAGGACTAGGTGGTGTATCTGTCTGTGTCTAGGACTAGGTGGTGTATCTGTGTCACTAGGTGGTGTATCTGTCTGTCTGTGTGGTGTATCTGTCTGTGTCTAGGACTAGGTGGTGTATCTGTCTGTGTCTAGGTGGTGGTGTCTGTCTGTGTCTAGGACTAGGTGGTGTTTCTGTCTGTGTCTAGGACTAGGTGGTGTATCTGTCTGTGTCTAGGTGGTGTGTCTGTCTGTGTCTAGGACTAGGTGGTGTTTCTGTCTGTGTCTAGGACTAGGTGGTGTCTGTCTGTCTGTCTGTGTCTAGGACTAGGTGGTGTATCTGTCTGTGTCTAGGACTAGGTGGTGTATCTGTCTGTCTGTCTGTGTCTAGGACTAGGTGGTGTGTCTGTCTGTGTCTAGGACTAGGTGGTGTATCTGTCTGTGTCTAGGACTAGGTGGTGTATCTGTCTGTGTCTAGGACTAGGTGGTGTATCTGTCTGTGTCTAGGACTAGGTGGTGTATCTGTCTGTGTCTAGGACTAGGTGGTGTGTCTGTCTGTGTCTAGGACTAGGTGGTGTATCTGTCTGTGTCTAGGACTAGGTGGTGTATCTGTCTGTGTCTAGGACTGGTGTATCTGTCTGTCTGTGTCTAGGACTAGGTGGTGTATCTGTCTGTGTCTAGGACTAGGTGGTGTATCTGTCTGTGTCTAGGACTAGGTGGTGTATCTGTCTGTGTCTAGGACTAGGTGGTGTATCTGTCTGTGTCTAGGACTAGGTGGTGTATCTGTCTGTGTCTAGGACTAGGTGGTGTGTCTGTCTGTGTCTAGGACTAGGTGGTGTATCTGTCTGTGTCTAGGACTAGGTGGTGTGTCTGTCTGTGTCTAGGACTAGGTGGTGTATCTGTGTCTAGGACTAGGTGGTGTATCTGTGTCTAGGACTAGGTGGTGTATCTGTCTGTGTCTAGGACTAGGTGGTGTGTCTGTCTGTGTCTAGGACTAGGTGGTGTATCTGTCTGTGTCTAGGACTAGGTGGTGTATCTGTCTGTGTCTAGGACTAGGTGGTGTATCTGTCTAGGACTAGGTGGTGTATCTGTCTGTGTCTAGGACTAGGTGGTGTATCTGTCTGTGTCTGTCTGTGTCTAGTCTGTGTCTAGACTAGGTGGTGTATCTGTCTGTGTCTAGGACTAGGTGGTGTGTCTGTCTGTGTCTAGGACTAGGTGGTGTATCTGTCTGTGTCTAGGACTAGGTGGTGTGTCTGTCTGTGTCTAGGACTAGGTGGTGTATCTGTCTGTGTCTAGGACTAGGTGGTGTATCTGTCTGTGTGGTGTATCTAGGACTAGGTGGTGTATCTGTCTGTGTCTAGGACTAGGTGGTGTATCTGTCTGTGTCTAGGACTAGGTGGTGTGTCTGTCTGTGTCTAGGACTAGGTGGTGTGTCTGTGTCTAGGACTAGGTGGTGTATCTGTCTGTCTGTGTCTAGGACTAGGTGGTGTATCTGTCTGTGTCTAGGACTAGGTGGTGTATCTGTCTGTGTCTAGGACTAGGTGGTGTATCTGTCTGTGTCTAGGACTAGGTGGTGTATCTGTCTGTGTCTAGGACTAGGTGGTGTCTGTCTGTGTCTAGGACTAGGTGGTGTATCTGTCTGTGTCTAGGACTAGGTGGTGTATCTGTCTGTGTCTAGGACTAGGTGGTGTATCTGTCTGTGTCTAGGACTAGGTGGTGTATCTGTCTGTGTCTAGGACTAGGTGGTGTGTCTGTCTGTCTGTGTCTAGGACTAGGTGTCTGTGTCTAGGACTAGGTGGTGTATCTGTCTGTCTGTGTCTAGGACTAGGTGGTGTGTCTGTCTGTGTCTAGGACTAGGTGGTGTATCTGTCTGTGTCTAGGACTAGGTGGTGTATCTGTCTGTGTCTAGGACTAGGTGGTGTATCTGTCTGTGTCTAGGACTAGGTGGTGTATCTGTCTGTGTCTAGGACTAGGTGGTGTATCTGTCTGTGTCTAGGACTAGGTGGTGTATCTGTCTGTGTCTAGGACTAGGTGGTGTATCTGTCTGTGTCTAGGACTAGGTGGTGTATCTGTCTGTGTCTAGGACTAGGTGGTGTATCTGTCTGTGTCTAGGACTAGGTGGTGTATCTGTCTGTGTCTAGGACTAGGTGGTGTATCTGTCTGTCTGTGTCTAGGACTAGGTGGTGTAGTCTGTGTCTAGGACTAGGTGGTGTATCTGTCTGTGTCTAGGACTAGGTGGTGTGTCTGTCTGTGTCTAGGACTAGGTGGTGTTTCTGTCTGTGTCTAGGACTAGGTGGTGTGTCTGTCTGTGTCTAGGACTAGGTGGTGTATCTGTCTGTGTCTAGGACTAGGTGGTGTATCTGTCTATCTGTCTGTGTCTAGGACTAGGTGGTGTGTCTGTCTGTGTCTAGGACTAGGTGGTGTATCTGTCTGTGTCTAGGACTAGGTGGTGTGTCTGTCTGTGTCTAGGACTAGGTGGTGTATCTGTCTGTGTCTAGGACTAGGTGGTGTATCTGTCTGTGTCTAGGACTAGGTGGTGTATCTGTCTGTGTCTAGGACTAGGTGGTGTATCTGTCTGTGTCTAGGACTAGGTGGTGTATCTGTCTGTCTGTGTCTAGGACTAGGTGGTGTATCTGTCTATCTGTCTGTGTCTAGGACTAGGTGGTGTGTCTGTCTGTGTCTAGGACTAGGTGGTGTATCTGTCTGTGTCTAGGACTAGGTGGTGTATCTGTCTGTGTCTAGGACTAGGTGGTGTATCTGTCTGTGTCTAGGACTAGGTGGTGTATCTGTCTGTCTGTGTCTAGGACTAGGTGGTGTATCTGTCTGTGTCTAGGACTAGGACTGGTGTATCTGTCTGTGTCTAGGACTAGGTGGTGTATCTGTCTGTCTGTCTAGGACTAGGTGGTGTATCTGTCTGTGTCTAGGACTCTGTCTGTGTCTAGGACTAGGTGGTGTGTCTGTGTCTAGGACTAGGTGGTGTATCTGTCTGTGTCTAGGACTAGGTGGTGTATCTGTCTGTGTCTAGGACTAGGTGGTGTATCTGTCTGTGTCTAGGACTCTGTCTGTGTCTAGGACTAGGTGGTGTATCTGTCTGTGTCTAGGACTAGGTGGTGTATCTGTCTGTGTCTAGGACTAGGTGGTGTATCTGTCTGTCTGTGTCTAGGACTAGGTGGTGTGTCTGTCTGTGTCTAGGACTAGGTGGTGTATCTGTCTGTGTCTAGGACTAGGTGGTGTATCTGTCTGTGTCTAGGACTAGGTGGTGTATCTGTCTGTGTCTAGGACTAGGTGGTGTCTGTCTGTGTCTAGGACTGGTGGTGTATCTGTCTGTGTCTAGGACTGGTGGTGTCTGTCTGTGTCTAGGACTAGGTGGTGTATCTGTCTGTGTCACTAGGTGGTGTATCTGTCTGTCTGTGTCTAGGACTAGGTGGTGTATCTGTCTGTGTCTAGGTGGTGTGTCTGTCTGTGTCTAGGACTAGGTGGTGTATCTGTCTGTGTCTAGGACTAGGTGGTGTATCTGTCTGTGTCTAGGACTAGGTGGTGTATCTGTCTGTGTCTAGGACTAGGTGGTGTTTCTGTCTGTGTCTAGGACTAGGTGGTGTATCTGTCTGTGTCTAGGACTAGGTGGTGTATCTGTCTGTGTCTAGGACTAGGTGGTGTATCTGTCTGTGTCTGTCTGGTGGTGTATCTGTCTGTGTCTAGGACTAGGTGGTGTGTCTGTCTGTGTCTAGGACTAGGTGGTGTATCTGTCTGTGTCTAGGACTAGGTGGTGTGTCTGTCTGTGTCTGTGTCTAGGACTAGGTGGTGTATCTGTCTGTGTCTAGGACTAGGTGGTGTATCTGTCTGTGTCTAGGACTGGTGGTGTCTGTCTGTGTCTAGGACTAGGTGGTGTTTCTGTCTGTGTCTAGGACTAGGTGGTGTATCTGTCTGTGTCTAGGACTGGTGGTCTGTCTGTGTCTAGGACTAGGTGGTGTATCTGTCTGTGTCTAGGACTAGGTGGTGTGTCTGTCTGTGTCTAGGACTAGGTGGTGTATCTGTCTGTGTCTAGGACTAGGTGGTGTATCTGTCTGTCTGTCTGTGTGTGTCTAGGACTAGGTGGTGTATCTGTCTGTGTCTAGGACTAGGTGGTGTATCTGTCTGTGTCTAGGACTAGGTGGTGTATCTGTGTCTAGGACTAGGTGGTGTATCTGTCTGTGTCTGTCTGTGTCTAGGACTAGGTGGTGTATCTGTCTGTGTCTAGGACTAGGTGGTGTCTGTCTGTCTGTGGTGGTGTATCTGTCTGTGTCTAGGACTAGGTGGTGTGTCTGTCTGTGTCTAGGACTAGGTGGTGTATCTGTCTGTGTCTAGGACTAGGTGGTGTATCTGTCTGTGTCTAGGACTCTGTCTGTGTCTAGGACTAGGTGGTGTATCTGTCTGTGTCTAGGACTAGGTGGTGTATCTGTCTGTGTCTAGGACTAGGTGGTGTGTCTGTCTGTGTCTAGGACTAGGTGGTGTATCTGTCTGTGTCTAGGACTAGGTGGTGTATCTGTCTGTGTCTAGGACTAGGTGGTGTATCTGTCTGTGTCTAGGACTAGGTGGTGTATCTGTCTGTGTCTAGGACTAGGTGGTGTATCTGTCTGTGTCTAGGACTAGGTGGTGTATCTGTCTGTGTCTAGGACTAGGTGGTGTATCTGTCTGTGTCTAGGACTAGGTGGTGTATCTGTCTGTGTCTAGGACTAGGTGGTGTATCTGTCTGTGTCTAGGACTACTAGGTGGTGTATCTGTCTGTCTGTCTAGGACTAGGTGGTGTATCTGTCTGTGTCTAGGACTAGGTGGTGTATCTGTCTGTGTCTAGGACTAGGTGGTGTATCTGTCTGTGTCTAGGACTGTCTGTGTCTAGGACTAGGACTAGGTGGTGTATCTGTCTGTGTCTAGGACTAGGTGGTGTATCTGTCTGTGTCTAGGACTAGGTGGTGTATCTGTCTGTGTCTAGGACTAGGTGGTGTGTCTGTCTGTGTCTAGGACTAGGTGGTGTGTCTGTCTGTCTGTGTCTAGGACTAGGTGGTGTATCTGTGTCTGTCTGTCTGTGTCTAGGACTAGGTGGTGTGTCTGTCTGTGTCTAGGACTAGGTGGTGTATCTGTCTGTGTCTGTCTGTGTCTAGGACTGGTGGTGTATCTGTCTGTGTCTAGGACTAGGTGGTGTATCTGTCTGTGTCTAGGACTAGGTGGTGTGTCTGTCTGTGTCTAGGACTAGGTGGTGTATCTGTCTGTGTCTAGGACTAGGTGGTGTGTCTGTCTGTGTCTAGGACTAGGTGGTGTATCTGTCTGTGTCTAGGACTAGGTGGTGTATCTGTCTGTGTCTAGGACTAGGTGGTGTGTCTGTGTCTAGGACTCTGTCTGTGTCTAGGACTAGGTGGTGTATCTGTCTGTGTCTAGGACTAGGTGGTGTATCTGTGTCTAGGACTAGGTGTGTATCTGTCTGTGTCTAGGACTAGGTGGTGTATCTGTCTGTGTCTAGGACTAGGTGGTGTATCTGTCTGTGTCTAGGACTAGGTGGTGTATCTGTCTGTGTCTAGGACTAGGTGGTGTGTCTGTCTGTGTCTAGGACTAGGTGGTGTATCTGTCTGTGTCTAGGACTAGGTGGTGTATCTGTCTGTGTCTAGGACTAGGTGGTGTGTCTGTCTGTGTCTAGGACTAGGTGGTGTGTCTGTGTCTAGGACTAGGTGGTGTATCTGTCTGTGTCTAGGACTAGGTGGTGTATCTGTCTGTGTCTAGGACTAGGTCTGTCTGTGTCTAGGACTAGGTGGTGTGTCTGTCTGTGTCTAGGACTAGGTGGTGTATCTGTCTGTGTCTAGGACTAGGTGGTGTGTCTGTCTGTGTCTAGGACTAGGTGGTGTATCTGTCTGTGTCTAGGACTAGGTGGTGTATCTGTCTGTGTCTAGGACTAGGTGGTGTATCTGTCTATCTGTCTGTGTCTAGGACTAGGTGGTGTGTCTGTCTGTGTCTAGGACTAGGTGGTGTATCTGTCTGTGTCTAGGACTAGGTGGTGTATCTGTCTGTGTCTAGGACTAGGTGGTGTATCTGTCTGTGTCTAGGACTAGGTGGTGTATCTGTCTGTCTAGGACTAGGTGGTGTATCTGTCTGTGTCTAGGACTAGGTGGTGTATCTGTCTGTGTCTAGGACTAGGTGGTGTATCTGTCTGTGTCTAGGACTAGGTGGTGTATCTGTCTGTGTCTAGGACTAGGTGGTGTATCTGTCTGTGTCTAGGACTAGGTGGTGTATCTGTCTGTGTCTAGGACTAGGTGGTGTATCTGTCTGTGTCTAGGACTAGGTGGTGTATCTGTCTGTGTCTAGGACTAGGTGGTGTATCTGTCTGTGTCTAGGACTAGGTGGTGTATCTGTCTGTGTCTAGGACTAGGTGGTGTGTCTGTCTGTGTCTAGGACTAGGTGGTGTATCTGTCTGTGTCTAGGACTAGGTGGTGTATCTGTCTGTGTCTAGGACTAGGTGGTGTATCTGTCTGTGTCTAGGACTAGGTGGTGTATCTGTCTGTGTCTAGGACTAGGTGGTGTATCTGTCTGTGTCTAGGACTAGGTGGTGTATCTGTCTGTGTCTAGGACTAGGTGGTGTGTCTGTCTGTGTCTAGGACTAGGTGGTGTATCTGTCTGTGTCTAGGACTAGGTGGTGTGTCTGTCTGTGTCTAGGACTAGGTGGTGTATCTGTCTGTGTCTAGGACTAGGTGGTGTATCTGTCTGTGTCTAGGACTAGGTGGTGTGTCTGTCTGTGTCTAGGACTAGGTGGTGTATCTGTCTGTGTCTGTCTGTGGACTAGGTGGTGTATCTGTCTGTGTCTAGGACTAGGTGGTGTATCTGTCTGTGTCTAGGACTAGGTGGTGTATCTGTCTGTGTCTAGGACTAGGTGGTGTATCTGTCTGTCTGTGTCTAGGACTAGGTGGTGTATCTGTCTGTGTCTAGGACTAGGTGGTCTGTAGGACTCTGTCTGTGTCTAGGACTAGGTGGTGTATCTGTCTGTGTCTAGGACTAGGTGGTGTATCTGTCTGTGTCTAGGACTAGGTGGTGTATCTGTCTGTGTCTAGGACTAGGTGGTGTATCTGTCTGTGTCTAGGACTAGGTGGTGTATCTGTCTGTGTCTAGGACTAGGTGGTGTATCTGTCTGTGTCTAGGACTAGGTGGTGTATCTGTCTGTGTCTAGGACTAGGTGGTGTATCTGTTTGTGTCTAGGACTAGGTGGTGTATCTGTCTGTGTCTAGGACTAGGTGGTGTATCTGTCTGTGTCTAGGACTAGGTGGTGTATCTGTCTGTGTCTAGGACTAGGTGGTCTGTCTGTGTCTAGGACTAGGTGGTGTGTCTGTCTGTGTCTAGGACTAGGTGGTGTATCTGTCTGTGTCTAGGACTAGGTGGTGTATCTGTGTCTAGGACTAGGTGGTGTATCTGTCTAGGACTGTCTGTCTGTGTCTAGGACTAGGTGGTGTATCTGTCTGTGTCTAGGACTAGGTGGTGTATCTGTCTGTGTCTAGGACTAGGTGGTGTATCTGTCTGTGTCTAGGACTAGGTGGTGTATCTGTCTGTGTCTAGGACTAGGTGGTGTATCTGTCTGTGTCTAGGACTAGGTGGTGTATCTGTCTGTGTCTAGGACTAGGTGGTGTATCTGTCTGTGTCTAGGACTAGGTGGTGTATCTGTCTGTGTCTAGGACTAGGTGGTGTATCTGTCTGTGTCTAGGACTAGGTGGTGTATCTGTCTGTGTCTAGGACTAGGTGGTGTATCTGTCTGTCTGTGTCTAGGACTAGGTGGTGTATCTGTCTAGGACTAGTGGTGTATCTGTCTAGGACTAGGTGGTGTATCTGTCTGTGTCTAGGACTAGGTGGTGTATCTGTCTGTGTCTAGGACTAGGTGGTGTATCTGTCTGTGTCTAGGACTAGGTGGTGTATCTGTCTGTGTCTAGGACTAGGTGGTGTATCTGTCTGTGTCTAGGACTAGGTGGTGTATCTGTCTGTGTCTAGGACTAGGTGGTGTATCTGTCTGTGTCTAGGACTAGGTGGTGTATCTGTCTGTGTCTAGGACTAGGTGGTGTATCTGTCTGTGTCTAGGACTAGGTGGTGTATCTGTCTGTCTGGACTAGGTGGTCTGGACTAGGTGGTGTATCTGTCTGTGTCTAGGACTAGGTGGTGTATCTGTCTGTGTCTAGGACTAGGTGGTGTATCTGTCTGTGTCTAGGACTAGGTGGTGTATCTGTCTGTGTCTAGGACTAGGTGGTGTATCTGTCTGTGTCTAGGACTAGGTGGTGTATCTGTCTGTCTGTGTCTAGGACTAGGTGGTGTATCTGTCTGTGTCTGTAGGTGGTGTATCTGTCTGTGTCTAGGACTAGGTGGTGTATCTGTCTGTGTCTAGGACTAGGTGGTGTATCTGTCTGTGTCTAGGACTAGGTGGTGTGTCTGTCTGTGTCTAGGACTAGGTGGTGTATCTGTCTGTGTCTAGGACTAGGTGGTGTATCTGTCTGTGTCTAGGACTAGGTGGTGTATCTGTCTGTGTCTAGGACTAGGTGGTGTATCTGTCTGTGTCTAGGACTAGGTGGTGTATCTGTCTGTGTCTAGGACTAGGTGGTGTATCTGTCTAGGACTAGGTGGTGTATCTGTCTGTGTCTAGGACTAGGTGGTGTATCTGTCTGTGTCTAGGACTAGGTGGTGTATCTGTCTGTGTCTAGGACTAGGTGGTGTATCTGTCTGTCTGTGTCTAGGACTAGGTGGTGTATCTGTCTATGTCTAGGACTAGGTGGTGTGTCTGGACTAGGTGGTGTATCTGTCTGTGTCTAGGACTAGGTGGTGTATCTGTCTGTGTCTAGGACTAGGTGGTGTATCTGTCTGTGTCTAGGACTAGGTGGGCATCTGTCTGTGTCTAGTATCTGTCTGTGTCTAGGACTAGGTGGTGTATCTGTCTGTGGTGTATCTGTCTAGGAGGACTAGGTGGTGTATCTGTCTGTGTCTAGGACTAGGTGGTGTATCTGTCTGTGTCTAGGACTAGGTGGTGTGTCTGTCTGTGTCTAGGACTAGGTGGTGTATCTGTCTGTGTCTAGGACTAGGTGGTGTATCTGTCTGTGTCTAGGACTAGGTGGTGTATCTGTCTGTGTCTAGGACTAGGTGGTGTATCTGTCTGTGTCTAGGACTAGGTGGTGTATCTGTCTGTCTGTCTAGGACTAGGTGGTGTATCTGTCTGTGTCTAGGACTAGGTGGTGTATCTGTCTGTGTCTAGGACTAGGTGGTGTATCTGTCTGTCTGTGTCTAGGACTAGGTGGTGTATCTGTCTGTGTCTAGGACTAGGTGGTGTATCTGTCTGTGTCTAGGACTAGGTGGTGTATCTGTCTGTGTCTAGGACTAGGTGGTGTATCTGTCTGTGTCTAGGACTAGGTGGTGTATCTGTCTGTGTCTAGGACTAGGTGGTGTATCTGTCTGTGTCTAGGACTAGGTGGTGTATCTGTCTGTGTCTAGGACTAGGTGGTGTATCTGTCTGTGTCTAGGACTAGGTGGTGTATCTGTCTGTGTCTACTAGGTGGTGTATCTGTCTGTGTGTCTAGGACTAGGTGGTGTATCTGTCTGTGTCTAGGACTAGGTGGTGTATCTGTCTGTGTCTAGGACTAGGTGGTGTATCTGTCTGTGTCTAGGACTAGGTGGTGTATCTGTCTGTGTCTAGGACTAGGTGGTGTGTCTGTCTGTGTCTAGGACTAGGTGGTGTATCTGTCTGTGTCTAGGACTAGGTGGTGTATCTGTCTGTGTCTAGGACTAGGTGGTGTATCTGTCTGTGTCTAGGACTAGGTGGTGTATCTGTCTGTGTCTAGGACTAGGTGGTGTATCTGTCTGTGTCTAGGACTAGGTGGTGTATCTGTCTGTCTGTGTCTAGGACTAGGTGGTGTATCTGTCTGTGTCTAGGACTAGGTGGTGTGTCTGTCTGTGTCTAGGACTAGGTGGTGTATCTGTCTGTCTGTGTCTAGGACTAGGTGGTGTATCTGTCTGTGTCTAGGACTAGGTGGTGTATCTGTCTGTGTCTAGGACTAGGTGGTGTATCTGTCTGTGTCTAGGACTAGGTGGTGTATCTGTCTGTGTCTAGGACTAGGTGGTGTATCTGTCTGTGTCTAGGACTAGGTGGTGTATCTGTCTGTGTCTAGGACTAGGTGGTGTATCTGTCTGTGTCTAGGACTAGGTGGTGTATCTGTCTATCTGTCTGTGTCTAGGACTAGGTGGTGTATCTGTCTGTGTCTAGGACTAGGTGGTGTATCTGTCTGTGTCTAGGACTAGGTGGTGTATCTGTCTGTGTCTAGGACTAGGTGGTGTATCTGTCTGTGTGTCTAGGACTAGGTGGTGTATCTGTCTGTGTCTAGGACTAGGTGGTGTATCTGTTTGTGTCTAGGACTAGGTGGTGTATCTGTCTGTGTCTAGGACTAGGTGGTGTATCTGTCTGTGTCTAGGACTAGGTGGTGTATCTGTCTGTGTCTAGGACTAGGTGGTGTATCTGTCTGTGTCTAGGACTAGGTGGTGTGTCTGTCTGTGTCTAGGACTAGGTGGTGTATCTGTCTGTGTCTAGGACTAGGTGGTGTATCTGTCTAGGACTATGTGGTGTATCTGTCTGTGTCTAGGACTAGGTGGTGTATCTGTCTGTGTCTAGGACTAGGTGGTGTATCTGTCTGTGTCTAGGACTAGGTGGTGTATCTGTCTGTGTCTAGGACTAGGTGGTGTATCTGTCTGTGTCTAGGACTAGGTGGTGTATCTGTGTCTAGGACTAGGTGGTGTATCTGTCTGTGTCTAGGACTAGGTGGTGTATCTGTCTGTGTCTGGACTAGGTGGTGTGTCTGTCTGTGTCTAGGACTAGGTGGTGTATCTGTCTGTGTCTGTGTCTAGGACTAGGTGGTGTATCTGTCTGTCTAGGACTAGGTGGTGTGTCTGTCTGTGTCTAGGACTAGGTGGTGTATCTGTCTGTGTCTAGGACTAGGTGGTGTATCTGTCTGTGTCTAGGACTAGGTGGTGTATCTGTCTGTGTCTAGGACTAGGTGGTGTATCTGTCTGTGTCTAGGACTAGGTGGTGTATCTGTCTGTGTCTAGGACTAGGTGGTGTATCTGTCTATCTGTCTGTGTCTAGGACTAGGTGGTGTATCTGTCTGTGTCTAGGACTAGGTGGTGTATCTGTCTGTGTCTAGGACTAGGTGGTGTATCTGTCTGTGTCTATGACTAGGTGGTGTATCTGTCTGTGTCTAGGACTAGGTGGTGTATCTGTCTGTGTCTAGGACTAGGTGGTGTATCTGTTTGTGTCTAGGACTAGGTGGTGTATCTGTCTGTCTGTGTCTAGGACTAGGTGGTGTGTCTGTCTGTGTCTAGGACTAGGTGGTGTGTCTGTCTAGGACTAGGTGGTGTGTCTGTCTGTGTCTAGGACTAGGTGGTGTATATGTCTGTCTGTGTCTAGGACTAGGTGGTGTATCTGTCTGTGTCTAGGACTAGGTGGTGTATCTGTCTATCTGTCTGTGTCTAGGACTAGGTGGTGTATCTGTCTGTGTCTAGGACTAGGTGGTGTATCTGTCTGTGTCTAGGACTAGGTGGTGTATCTGTCTGTGTCTAGGACTAGGTGGTGTATCTGTCTGTGTCTAGGACTAGGTGGTGTATCTGTCTGTGTCTAGGACTAGGTGGTGTGTCTGTCTGTCTGTGTCTAGGACTAGGTGGTGTATCTGTCTGTGTCTAGGACTAGGTGGTGTTTCTGTCTGTGTCTAGGACTAGGTGGTGTGTCTGTCTGTCTGTGTCTAGGACTAGGTGGTGTATCTGTCTGTGTCTAGGACTAGGTGGTGTATCTGTCTATCTGTCTGTGTCTAGGACTAGGTGGTGTATCTGTCTATGTCTAGGACTAGGTGGTGTGTCTGTCTGTGTCTAGGACTAGGTGGTGTATCTGTCTGTGTCTAGGACTAGGTGGTGTGTCTGTCTGTCTGTGTCTAGGACTAGGTGGTGTGTCTGTCTGTCTGTGTCTAGGACTAGGTGGTGTATCTGTTTGTGTCTAGGACTAGGTGGTGTATCTGTCTGTGTCTAGGACTAGGTGGTGTATCTGTCTGTGTCTAGGACTAGGTGGTGTATCTGTCTGTCTGTGTCTAGGACTAGGTGGTGTATCTGTCTGTCTGTGTCTAGGACTAGGTGGTGTATCTGTCTGTGTCTAGGACTAGGTGGTGTATCTGTCTGTGTCTAGGACTAGGTGGTGTATCTGTCTGTGTCTAGGACTAGGTGGTGTATCTGTCTGTCTAGGACTAGGTGGTGTATCTGTCTGTCTGTGTCTAGGACTAGGTGGTGTATCTGTCTGTTTGTGTCTAGGACTAGGTGGTGTATCTGTCTATCTGTCTGTGTCTAGCACTAGGTGGTGTATCTGTTTGTGTCTAGGACTAGGTGGTGTATCTGTCTGTCTGTGTCTAGCACTAGGTGGTGTGTCTGTCTGTGTCTAGGACTAGGTGGTGTGTCTGTCTGTGTCTAGGACTAGGTGGTGTATCTGTCTGTCTGTGTCTAGGACTAGGTGGTGTGTCTGTCTGTGTCTAGGACTAGGTGGTGTATCTGTCTGTGTCTAGGACTAGGTGGTGTATCTGTTTGTGTCTAGGACTAGGTGGTGTGTCTGTCTGTGTCTAGGACTAGGTGGTGTATCTGTCTGTGTCTAGGACTAGGTGGTGTATCTGTCTGTGTCTAGCACTAGGTGGTGTATCTGTCTGTGTCTAGGACTAGGTGGTGTATCTGTCTGTGTCTAGGACTAGGTGGTGTATCTGTCTGTGTCTAGGACTAGGTGGTGTATCTGTCTGTGTCTAGGACTAGGTGGTCTGTCTGTCTGTGTCTAGGACTAGGTGGTGTGTCTGTCTGTGTCTAGGACTAGGTGGTGTATCTGTCTGTGTCTAGGACTAGGTGGTGTATCTGTCTGTCTAGGACTAGGTGGTGTATCTGTCTATCTGTCTGTGTCTAGGACTAGGTGGTGTATCTGTCTGTGTCTAGGACTAGGTGGTGTATCTGTCTGTGTCTAGGACTAGGTGGTGTGTCTGTCTGTCTGTGTCTAGGACTAGGTGGTGTATCTGTCTGTGTCTAGGACTAGGTGGTGTATCTGTCTGTGTCTAGGACTAGGTGGTGTATCTGTCTGTGTCTAGGACTAGGTGGTGTATCTGTCTATCTGTCTGTGTCTAGGACTAGGTGGTGTATCTGTCTGTCTAGGACTAGGTGGTGTGTCTGTCTGTGTCTAGGACTAGGTGGTGTATCTGTCTGTCTGTCTGTGTCTAGGACTAGGTGGTGTATCTGTCTGTCTGTGTCTAGGACTAGGTGGTGTGTCTGTCTGTGTCTAGGACTAGGTGGTGTATCTGTCTGTGTCTAGGACTAGGTGGTGTATCTGTCTGTGTCTAGGACTAGGTGGTGTATCTGTCTGTGTCTAGGACTAGGTGGTGTGTCTGTCTGTGTCTAGGACTAGGTGGTGTATCTGTCTGTCTCTCTGTGTCTAGGACTAGGTGGTCTATCTGTCTGTGTCTAGGACTAGGTGGTGTATCTGTCTGTCTGTGTCTAGGACTAGGTGGTGTATCTGTTTGTGTCTAGGACTAGGTGGTGTATCTGTCTGTCTGTGTCTAGGACTAGGTGGTGTATCTGTTTGTGTCTAGGACTAGGTGGTGTATCTGTCTGTCTGTGTCTAGGACTAGGTGGTGTATCTGTTTGTGTCTAGGACTAGGTGGTGTATCTGTCTGTGTCTAGGACTAGGTGGTGTATCTGTCTGTCTGTGTCTAGGACTAGGTGGTGTATCTGTTTGTGTCTAGGACTAGGTGGTGTATCTGTCTGTGTCTAGGACTAGGTGGTGTGTCTGTCTGTGTCTAGGACTAGGTGGTGTATCTGTCTGTGTCTAGGACTAGGTGGTGTATCTGTCTGTCTGTGTCTAGGACTAGGTGGTGTGTCTGTCTGTGTCTAGGACTAGGTGGTGTGTCTGTCTGTGTCTAGGACTAGGTGGTGTATCTGTCTGTCTGTCTGTGTCTAGGACTAGGTGGTGTGTCTGTCTGTGTCTAGGACTAGGTGGTGTATCTGTCTGTGTCACTAGGTGGTGTATCTGTCTGTGTCTAGGACTAGGTGGTGTATCTCTCTGTGTCTAGGACTAGGTGGTGTATCTGTCTGTCTGTCTGTGTCTAGGACTAGGTGGTGTATCTGTCTGTGTCTAGGACTAGGTGGTGTATCTGTCTGTGTCTAGGACTAGGTGGTCTGTCTGTCTGTGTCTAGGACTAGGTGGTGTATCTGTCTGTCTGTCTGTGTCTAGGACTAGGTGGTGTATCTGTCTGTGTCTAGGACTAGGTGGTGTATCTGTCTGTGTCTAGGACTAGGTGGTGTATCTGTCTATCTGTCTGTGTCTAGGACTAGGTGGTGTATCTGTCTGTGTCTAGGACTAGGTGGTCTGTCTGTCTGTGTCTAGGACTAGGTGGTGTATCTGTCTGTCTGTCTGTGTCTAGAACTAGGTGGTGTATCTGTCTGTCTAGGACTAGGTGGTGTATCTGTCTGTGTCTAGGACTAGGTGGTGTATCTGTCTATCTGTCTGTGTCTAGGACTAGGTGGTGTATCTGTCTGTGTCTAGGACTAGGTGGTGTGTCTGTCTGTCTGTGTCTAGGACTAGGTGGTGTATCTGTCTGTCTGTGTCTAGGACTAGGTGGTGTGTCTGTCTGTGTCTAGGACTAGGTGGTGTGTCTGTCTGTGTCTAGGACTAGGTGGTGTATCTGTCTGTGTCTAGGACTAGGTGGTGTATCTGTCTGTGTCTAGGTGGTGTGTCTGTCTGTCTGTCTGTGTCTAGGACTAGGTGGTGTATCTGTCTGTGTCTAGGACTAGGTGGTGTATCTGTCTGTGTCTAGGACTAGGTGGTGTATCTGTCTATCTGTCTGTGTCTAGGACTAGGTGGTGTATCTGTCTGTGTCTAGGACTAGGTGGTGTATCTGTCTATCTGTCTGTGTCTAGGACTAGGTGGTGTATCTGTCTGTGTCTAGGACTAGGTGGTGTATCTGTTTGTGTCTAGGACTAGGTGGTGTATCTGTCTGTGTCTAGGACTAGGTGGTGTATCTGTCTGTGTCTAGGACTAGGTGGTGTTTCTGTCTGTGTCTAGGACTAGGTGGTGTATCTGTCTGTGTCTAGGACTAGGTGGTGTATCTGTCTGTGTCTAGGACTAGGTGGTGTATCTGTCTGTGTCTAGGACTAGGTGGTGTGTCTGTCTGTGTCTAGGACTAGGTGGTGTATCTGTCTGTGTCTAGGACTAGGTGGTGTATCTGTCTGTGTCTAGGACTAGGTGGTGTATCTGTCTGTGTCTAGGACTAGGTGGTGTATCTGTCTGTGTCTAGGACTAGGTGGTGTATCTATCTGTGTCTAGGACTAGGTGGTGTATCTGTCTGTGTCTAGGACTAGGTGGTGTATCTGTCTGTCTGTGTCTAGGACTAGGTGGTGTGTCTGTCTGTGTCTAGGACTAGGTGGTGTATCTGTCTGTGTCTAGGACTAGGTGGTGTATCTGTCTGTGTCTAGGACTAGGTGGTGTATCTGTCTGTCTAGGACTAGGTGGTGTATCTGTCTGTGTCTAGGACTAGGTGGTGTATCTGTCTGTGTCTAGGACTAGGTGGTGTATCTGTCTGTGTCTAGGTGGTGTAACTATCTAACCCTCTATCTATCTCTGTGTCTAGGTGGTGTAACTATCTAACCCTCTATCTATCTCTGTGTCTAGGTGGTGTAACTATCTAACCCTCTATCTATCTCTGTGTCTAGGTGGTGTAACCCTCTAACCCTCTTATCTATCTCTGTGTCTAGGTGGTGTAACTATCTAACCCTCTATCTATCTCTGTGTCTAGGTGGTGTAACTATCTAACCCTCTATCTATCTCTGTGTCTAGGTGGTGTAACCCTCTAACCCTCTATCTATCTCTGTGTCTAGGTGGTGTAACTATCTAACCCTCTATCTATCTCTGTGTCTAGGTGGTGTAACCCTCTAACCCTCTATCTATCTCTGTGTCTAGGTGGTGTAACCCTCTAACCCTCTATCTATCTCTGTGTCTAGGTGGTGTATGTGCCCCAGTCCAGGGAGAGGTTCACAGCCCCCTCCTTTATGTACCGGGATCGTTGCAGTCCCTTCCAGCCCACCTACCCCTACCTGCCCCACGACATCCACCTTCCCCCCACCATCTCCCTGTCTGATGGAGAGGAGCCCCCGCCCTACCAGGGCCCCTGCACCTTACAGCTGAGGGACCCAGAGCAGCAGTTGGAGTTAAACAGGGAGTCGGTCAGGGCCCCCCCCAATAGAACCATCTTCCACAGTGAAGTGATAGACATGCACAGTGGAGGGGGGGGAGGGCCGAGACCACCCAGCAGTAACTCTGGTATCAGCGTAGCCAATAGCAGCAGCCACAGACGCATGGAACGCTCGCCTCCGGCATATTGCGATGTGATTGGTCACTTTTTTCACCACCCACACAGCAGTAACCCACTCGGGACCTGGACCGGGGGTGGGACCAGCCAGCAGGGCCAATCAGAAAGCACAATACCTGCCAAGGCCCTGAAAGGGGAGGAGCTGAGGTGAGATGGATGAGGGACTAAGCTGTCTTAGACTCCTCCCCCCTGTAAAGAGGTGTGGCCAATCTCTATATGGACCGGACCGACACTCCCAGGATGCACAACTAAACACAACATTTTCAACCTGCTACTGCTAAACACAACATTATCAACCTGCTACAACTAAACACAACATTACCAACCTGCTACAACTAAACACAACATTATCAACCTACTACAACTAAACACATTATCAACCTGCTACAACTAAACACAGCATTATCGACCTGCTACAACTAAACACAGCATTATCGACCTGCTACAAATAAACACAGCATTATCGACCTGCTGCAAATAAACACAACATTATCGTCCTGCTACAAATATGCACAACATTATCGTCCTGCTACAACTAAACACAACATTATTGACCTGCTACAACTAAACACAGCATTATCGACCTGCTACAAATAAACACAACATTATCGACCTGCTACAACTAAACACAACATTATCGACCTGCTACAACTAAACACAACTTTATCGACCTGCTACAACTAAACACAGCATTGTCGACCTGCTACAACTAAACACAGCATTATCGACCTGCTACAACTAAACACAACATTATCGACCTGCTACAACTAAACACAACATTATTGACCTGCTACAACTAAACACAACATTATCGACCTGCTACAACTAAACACAGTATTATCGACCTGCTACAACTAAACACAACATTATCGACTTGCTACAACTAAACACAACATTATCGACCTGCTACAAATAAACACAACATTATCGACCTGCTACAACTAAACACAGCATTATCGACCTGCTACAACTGAACACAACACAGAGAGGAACCAAGCATAAATACATTTATTTTTTCATTAATTGAAAGTCCGTACTGACCCCGAGCTGGACTGGGTGGTTTTATACAGACCAGGGTCTGTACTGACCCCGAGCTGGACTGGGTGGTTTTATACAGACCAGGGTCTGTACTGACCCCGAGCTGAACTGGGTGGTTTTATACAGACCAGGGTCTGTACTGACCCCGAGCTGGACTGGGGGGTTTTATACAGACCAGGGTCTGTACTGACCCCGAGCTGAACTGGGTGGTTTTATACAGACCAGGGTCTGTACTGACCCCGAGCTGGACTGGGTGGTTTTATACAGACCAGGGTCTGTACTGACCCCGAGCTGAACTGGGGGGTTTTATTCAGATCAGGGTCTGTACACAACCAAGCTGGAGAATGAACGACTCAAACATCCAAATCTTAGTGCCAAGGTTACCGTGGACACAGAGGAGAGGAACTGACTTGTCTATGTAACTAACATTAAAAATAATAAGCGTTATATGAAGTTGCATTGTCTACTTGTTGAAGCGTAAAGAGAGAAACACAAGATGTGATGATGTGTGTTGTTGTCCTGTCAGGAGTGAATTGATTGATTGAACTCTGGCTCCAAAGGTAAGAGCAGATGATAGGGCCTCTTTCTATTGGAGGACCAACAGTCTAGTATCTATCAGTCCTACCACACAGTACACCAGCTACCCTGTAGAACCCAGCCTAGTATCTATCAGTCCTACCACACAGTACACCAGCTACCCTGTAGAACCCAGCCTAGTATCTATCAGTCCCACTACCACACAGTACACCAGCTACCCTGTAGAACCCAGCCTAGTATCTATCAGTCCCACTACCACACAGTACACCAGCTACCCTGTAGAACCCAGCCTAGTATCTATCAGTCCTACCACACAGTACACCAGCTACCCTGTAGAACCCAGCCTAGTATCTATCAGTCCCACTACCACACAGTACACCAGCTACCCTGTAGAACCCAGCCTAGTATCTATCAGTCCCACTACCACACAGTACACCAGCTACCCTGTAGAACCCAGCCTAGTATCTATCAGTCCCACTACCACACAGTACACCAGCTACCCTGTAGAACCCAGCCTAGTATCTATCAGTCCTACCACACAGTACACCAGCTACCCTGTAGAACCCAGCCTAGTATCTATCAGTCCTACCACACAGTACACCAGCTACCCTGTAGAACCCAGCCTAGTATCTATCAGTCCCACTACCACACAGTACACCAGCTACCCTGTAGAACCCAGCCTAGTATCTATCAGTCCCACTACCACACAGTACACCAGCTACCCTGTAGAACCCAGCCTAGTATCTATCAGTCCTACCACACAGTACACCAGCTACCCTGTAGAACCCAGCCTAGTATCTATCAGTCCCACTACCACACAGTACACCGGCTACCCTGTAGAACCCAGCCTAGTATCTATCAGTCCTACCACACAGTACACCAGCTACCCTGTAGAACCCAGCCTAGTATCTATCAGTCCCACTACCACACAGTACACCAGCTACCCTGTAGAACCCAGCCTAGTATCTATCAGTCCTACCACACAGTACACCAGCTACCCTGTAGAACCCAGCCTAGTATCTATCAGTCCCACTACCACACAGTACACCAGCTACCCTGTAGAACCCAGCCTAGTATCTATCAGTCCCACTACCACACAGTACACCAGCTACCCTGTAGAACCCAGCCTAGTATCTATCAGTCCCACTACCACACAGTACACCAGCTACCCTGTAGAACCCAGCCTAGTATCTATCAGTCCCACTACCACACAGTACACCAGCTACCCTGTAGAACCCAGCCTAGTATCTATCAGTCCTACCACACAGTACACCAGCTACCCTGTAGAACCCAGCCGAGTATCTATCAGTCCTACCACACAGTACACCAGCTACCCTGTAGAACCCAGCCTAGTATCTATCAGTCCCACTACCACACAGTACACCAGCTACCCTGTAGAACCCAGCCTAGTATCTATCAGTCCCACTACCACACAGTACACCAGCTACCCTGTAGAACCCAGCCTAGTATCTATCAGTCCTACCACACAGTACACCAGCTACCCTGTAGAACCCAGCCTAGTATCTATCAGTCCCACTACCACACAGTACACCAGCTACCCTGTAGAACCCAGCCTAGTATCTATCAGTCCCACTACCACACAGTACACCAGCTACCCTGTAGAACCCAGCCTAGTATCTATCAGTCCTACCACACATTACACCAGCTACCCTGTAGAACCCAGCCTAGTATCTATCAGTCCCACTACCACACAGTACACCAGCTACCCTGTAGAACCCAGCCTAGTATCTATCAGTCCTACCACACAGTACACCAGCTACCCTGTAGAACCCAGCCTAGTATCTATCAGTCCCACTACCACACAGTACACCAGCTACCCTGTAGAACCCAGCCTAGTATCTATCAGTCCCACTAACACACAGTACACCAGCTACGCTGTAGAACCCAGCCTAGTATCTATCAGTCCCACTAACACACAGTACACCAGCTACCCTGTAGAACCCAGCCTAGTATCTATCAGTCCCACTACCACACAGTACACCAGCTACCCTGTAGAACCCAGCCTAGTATCTATCAGTCCCACTACCACACAGTACACCAGCTACCCTGTAGAACCCAGCCTAGTATCTATCAGTCCCACTACCACACAGTACACCAGCTACCCTGTAGAACCCAGCCTAGTATCTATCAGTCCCACTAACACACAGTACACCAGCTACCCTGTAGAACCCAGCCTAGTATCTATCAGTCCTACCACACAGTACACCAGCTACCCTGTAGAACCCAGCCGAGTATCTATCAGTCCCACTACCACACAGTACACCAGCTACCCTGTAGAACCCAGCCTCGTATCTATCAGTCCTACCACACAGTACACCAGCTACCCTGTAGAACCCAGCCTAGTATCTATCAGTCCCACGACCACACAGTACACCAGCTACCCTGTAGAACCCAGCCTAGTATCTATCAGTCCCACTACCACACAGTACACCAGCTACCCTGTAGAACCCAGCCTAGTATCTATCAGTCCTACCACACAGTACACCAGCTACCCTGTAGAACCCAGCCTAGTATCTATCAGTCCTACCACACAGTACACCAGCTACCCTGTAGAACCCAGCCTAGTATCTATCAGTCCCACTACCACACAGTACACCAGCTACCCTGTAGAACCCAGCCTCGTATCTATCAGTCCTACCACACAGTACACCAGCTACCCTGTAGAACCCAGCCTAGTATCTATCAGTCCTACCACACAGTACACCAGCTACACTGTAGGACCCAGCCTAGTATCTATCAGTCCGACCACACAGTACACCAGCTACCCTGTAGAACCCAGCCTAGTATCTATCAGTCCCACTACCACACAGTACACCAGCTACCCTGTAGAACCCAGCCTAGTATCTATCAGTCCGACCACACAGTACACCAGCTACCCTGTAGAACCCAGCCTAGTATCTATCAGTCCCACGACCACACAGTACACCAGCTACCCTGTAGAACCCAGCCTAGTATCTATCAGTCCCACTACCACACAGTACACCAGCTACCCTGTAGAACCCAGCCTAGTATCTATCAGTCCCACTACCACACAGTACACCAGCTACCCTGTAGAACCCAGCCTAGTATCTATCAGTCCTACCACACAGTACACCAGCCACCCTGTAGAACCCAGTCTAGTATCTATCAGTCCCACTACCACACAGTACACCAGCTACCCTGTAGAACCCAGCCTAGTATCTATCAGTCCCACTACCACACAGTACACCAGCTACCCTGTAGAACCCAGCCTAGTATCTATCAGTCCTACCACACAGTACACCAGCTACCCTGTAGAACCCAGCCTAGTATCTATCAGTCCCACTACCACACAGTACACCAGCTACCCTGTAGAACCCAGCCTAGTATCTATCAGTCCCACTACCACACAGTACACCAGCTACCCTGTAGAACCCAGCCTAGTATCTATCAGTCCCACTACCACACAGTACACCAGCTACCCTGTAGAACCCAGCCTAGTATCTATCAGTCCCACTACCACACAGTACACCAGCTACCCTGTAGAACCCAGCCTAGTATCTATCAGTCCTACCACACAGTACACCAGCTACCCTGTAGAACCCAGCCTAGTATCTATCAGTCCCACTACCACACAGTACACCAGCTACCCTGTAGAACCCAGCCTAGTATCTATCAGTCCTACCACACAGTACACCAGCTACACTGTAGGACCCAGCCTAGTATCTATCAGTCCCACTACCACACAGTACACCAGCTACCCTGTAGAACCCAGTCTAGTATCTATCAGTCCCACTACCACACAGTACACCAGCTACCCTGTAGAACCCAGCCTAGTATCTATCAGTCCTACCACACAGTACACCAGCTACCCTGTAGAACCCAGCCTAGTATCTATCAGTCCCACTACCACACAGTACACCAGCTACCCTGTAGAACCCAGCCTAGTATCTATCAGTCCCACTACCACACAGTTTACCAGCTACCCTGTAGAACCCAGCCTAGTATCTATCAGTCCTACCACACAGTACACCAGCTACCCTGTAGAACCCAGCCTAGTATCTATCAGTCCCACTACCACACAGTACACCAGCTACCCTGTAGAACCCAGCCTCGTATCTATCAGTCCTACCACACAGTACACCAGCTACCCTGTAGAACCCAGCCTAGTATCTATCAGTCCTACCACACAGTACACCAGCTACACTGTAGGACCCAGCCTAGTATCTATCAGTCCCACTACCACACAGTACACCAGCTACCCTGTAGAACCCAGTCTAGTATCTATCAGTCCCACTACCACACAGTACACCAGCTACCCTGTAGAACCCAGCCTAGTATCTATCAGTCCTACCACACAGTACACCAGCTACCCTGTAGAACCCAGCCTAGTATCTATCAGTCCCACTACCACACAGTACACCAGCTACCCTGTAGAACCCAGCCTAGTATCTATCAGTCCCACTACCACACAGTTTACCAGCTACCCTGTAGAACCCAGCCTAGTATCTATCAGTCCTACCACACAGTTTACCAGCTACCCTGTAGAACCCAGCCTAGTATCTATCAGTCCTACCACACAGTACACCAGCTACCCTGTAGAACCCAGCCTAGTATCTATCAGTCCTACCACACAGTCCACCAGCTACCCTGTAGAACCCAGCCTAGTATCTATCAGTCCCACTACCACACAGTACACCAGCTACCCTGTAGAACCCAGCCTCGTATCTATCAGTCCCACTACCACACAGTACACCAGCTACCCTGTAGAACCCAGCCTAGTATCTATCAGTCCTACCACACAGTACACCAGCTACCCTGTAGAACCCAGCCTAGTATCTATCAGTCCCACTACCACACAGTACACCAGCTACCCTGTAGAACCCAGCCTAGTATCTATCAGTCCCACTACCACACAGTTTACCAGCTACCCTGTAGAACCCAGCCTAGTATCTATCAGTCCTACCACACTACACCAGCTACCCTGTAGAACCCAGCCTAGTATCTATCAGTCCCACTACCACACAGTACACCAGCTACCCTGTAGAACCCAGCCTAGCATCTATCAGTCCCACTACCACACAGTACACCAGCTACCCTGTAGAACCCAGCCTAGTATCTATCAGTCCTACCACACAGTACACCAGCTACCCTGTAGAACCCAGCCTAGTATCTATCAGTCCCACTACCACACAGTACACCAGCTACCCTGTAGAACCCAGCCTAGTATCTATCAGTCCCACTACCACACAGTACACCAGCTACACTGTAGAACCCAGCCTCGTATCTATCAGTCCCACTAACACACAGTACACCAGCTACCCTGTAGAACCCAGCCGAGTATCTATCAGTCCCACTACCACACAGTACACCAGCTACCCTGTAAAACCCAGCCTAGTATCTATCAGTCCTACCACACAGTACACCAGCTACCCTGTAGAACCCAGCCTAGTATCTATCAGTCCCACTACCACACAGTACACCAGCTACCCTGTAGAACCCAGCCTCGTATCTATCAGTCCTACCACACAGTACACCAGCTACCCTGTAGAACCCAGCCTAGTATCTATCAGTCCTACCACACAGTACACCAGCTACACTGTAGGACCCAGCCTAGTATCTATCAGTCCCACTACCACACAGTACACCAGCTACCCTGTAGAACCCAGTCTAGTATCTATCAGTCCCACTACCACACAGTACACCAGCTACCCTGTAGAACCCAGCCTAGTATCTATCAGTCCTACCACACAGTACACCAGCTACCCTGTAGGACCCAGCCTAGTATCTATCAGTCCCACTACCACACAGTACACCAGCTACCCTGTAGGACCCAGCCTAGTATCTATCAGTCCCACTACCACACAGTAGACCAGCTACCCTGTAGAACCCAGCCTAGTATCTATCAGTCCTACCACACAGTCCACCAGCTACCCTGTAGAACCCAGCCTAGTATCTATCAGTCCCACTACCACACAGTACACCAGCTACCCTGTAGAACCCAGCCTAGTATCTATCAGTCCCACTACCACACAGTACACCAGCTACCCTGTAGAACCTAGCCTAGTATCTATCAGTTCCACTAACACACAGTACACCAGCTACCCTGTAGAACCCAGCCTAGTATCTATCAGTCCTACCACACAGTACACCAGCTACCCTGTAGAACCCAGCCTAGTATCTATCAGTCCCACTACCACACAGTACACCAGCTACCCTGTAGAACCCAGCCTAGTATCTATCAGTCCCACTACCACACAGTACACCAGCTACCCTGTAGAACCCAGCCTAGTATCTATCAGTCCCACTACCACACAGTACACCAGCTACCCTGTAGAACCCAGCCTAGTATCTATCAGTCCTACCACACAGTACACCAGCTACACTGTAGGACCCAGCCTAGTATCTATCAGTCCCACTACCACACAGTACACCAGCTACCCTGTAGAACCCAGTCTAGTATCTATCAGTCCCACTACCACACAGTACACCAGCTACCCTGTAGAACCCAGCCTAGTATCTATCAGTCCTACCACACAGTACACCAGCTACCCTGTAGAACCCAGCCTAGTATCTATCAGTCCCACTACCACACAGTACACCAGCTACCCTGTAGAACCCAGCCTAGTATCTATCAGTCCCACTACCACACAGTTTACCAGCTACCCTGTAGAACCCAGCCTAGTATCTATCAGTCCTACCACACAGTTTACCAGCTACCCTGTAGAACCCAGCCTAGTATCTATCAGTCCTACCACACAGTACACCAGCTACCCTGTAGAACCCAGCCTAGTATCTATCAGTCCTACCACACAGTCCACCAGCTACCCTGTAGAACCCAGCCTAGTATCTATCAGTCCCACTACCACACAGTACACCAGCTACCCTGTAGAACCCAGCCTCGTATCTATCAGTCCCACTACCACACAGTACACCAGCTACCCTGTAGAACCCAGCCTAGTATCTATCAGTCCTACCACACAGTACACCAGCTACCCTGTAGAACCCAGCCTAGTATCTATCAGTCCCACTACCACACAGTACACCAGCTACCCTGTAGAACCCAGCCTAGTATCTATCAGTCCCACTACCACACAGTTTACCAGCTACCCTGTAGAACCCAGCCTAGTATCTATCAGTCCTACCACACTACACCAGCTACCCTGTAGAACCCAGCCTAGTATCTATCAGTCCCACTACCACACAGTACACCAGCTACCCTGTAGAACCCAGCCTAGCATCTATCAGTCCCACTACCACACAGTACACCAGCTACCCTGTAGAACCCAGCCTAGTATCTATCAGTCCTACCACACAGTACACCAGCTACCCTGTAGAACCCAGCCTAGTATCTATCAGTCCCACTACCACACAGTACACCAGCTACCCTGTAGAACCCAGCCTAGTATCTATCAGTCCCACTACCACACAGTACACCAGCTACACTGTAGAACCCAGCCTCGTATCTATCAGTCCCACTAACACACAGTACACCAGCTACCCTGTAGAACCCAGCCGAGTATCTATCAGTCCCACTACCACACAGTACACCAGCTACCCTGTAAAACCCAGCCTAGTATCTATCAGTCCTACCACACAGTACACCAGCTACCCTGTAGAACCCAGCCTAGTATCTATCAGTCCCACTACCACACAGTACACCAGCTACCCTGTAGAACCCAGCCTCGTATCTATCAGTCCTACCACACAGTACACCAGCTACCCTGTAGAACCCAGCCTAGTATCTATCAGTCCTACCACACAGTACACCAGCTACACTGTAGGACCCAGCCTAGTATCTATCAGTCCCACTACCACACAGTACACCAGCTACCCTGTAGAACCCAGTCTAGTATCTATCAGTCCCACTACCACACAGTACACCAGCTACCCTGTAGAACCCAGCCTAGTATCTATCAGTCCTACCACACAGTACACCAGCTACCCTGTAGGACCCAGCCTAGTATCTATCAGTCCCACTACCACACAGTACACCAGCTACCCTGTAGGACCCAGCCTAGTATCTATCAGTCCCACTACCACACAGTAGACCAGCTACCCTGTAGAACCCAGCCTAGTATCTATCAGTCCTACCACACAGTCCACCAGCTACCCTGTAGAACCCAGCCTAGTATCTATCAGTCCCACTACCACACAGTACACCAGCTACCCTGTAGAACCCAGCCTAGTATCTATCAGTCCCACTACCACACAGTACACCAGCTACCCTGTAGAACCTAGCCTAGTATCTATCAGTTCCACTAACACACAGTACACCAGCTACCCTGTAGAACCCAGCCTAGTATCTATCAGTCCCACTACCACACAGTAGACCAGCTACCCTGTAGAACCCAGCCTAGTATCTATCAGTCCCACTACCACACAGTACACCAGCTACCCTGTAGAACCCAGCCTAGTATCTATCAGTCCTACCACACAGGCCACCAGCTACCCTGTAGAACCCAGCCTAGTATCTATCAGTCCCACTACCACACAGTACACCAGCTACCCTGTAGAACCCAGCCTAGTATCTATCAGTCCCACTACCACACAGTACACCAGCTACCCTGTAGAACCCAGCCTAGTATCTATCAGTCCCACTAACACACAGTACACCAGCTACCCTGTAGAACCCAGCCTAGTATCTATCAGTCCTACCACACAGTTTACCAGCTACCCTGTAGAACCCAGCCTAGTATCTATCAGTCCCACTACCACACAGTACACCAGCTACCCTGTAGAACCCAGCCTCGTATCTATCAGTCCTACCACACAGTACACCAGCTACCCTGTAGAACCCAGCCTAGTATCTATCAGTCCCACTAACACACAGTACACCAGCTACCCTGTAGAACCCAGCCTAGTATCTATCAGTCCTACCACACAGTACACCAGCTACCCTGTAGAACCCAGCCTAGTATCTATCAGTCCCACTACCACACAGTACACCAGCTACTCTGTAGAACCCAGCCGAGTATCTATCAGTCCCACTACCACACAGTTTACCAGCTACCCTGTAGAACCCAGCCTAGTATCTATCAGTCCCACTACCACACAGTACACCAGCTACCCTGTAGAACCCAGCCTAGTATCTATCAGTCCCACTACCACACAGTACACCAGCTACCCTGTAGAACCCAGCCTCGTATCTATCAGTCCCACGACCACACAGTACACCAGCTACCCTGTAGAACCCAGCCTAGTATCTATCAGTCCCACTACCACACAGTACACCAGCTACCCTGTAGAACCCAGCCTAGTATCTATCAGTCCCACTACCACACAGTACACCAGCTACCCTGTAGAACCCAGCCTAGTATCTATCAGTCCCACTACCACACAGTACACCAGCTACCCTGTAGAACCCAGCCTAGTATCTATCAGTCCTACCACACAGTACACCAGCCACCCTGTAGAACCCAGCCTAGTATCTATCAGTCCCACTACCACACAGTCCACCAGCTACCCTGTAGAACCCAGCCTAGTATCTATCAGTCCTACCACACAGTACACCAGCCACCCTGTAGAACCCAGCCTAGTATCTATCAGTCCTACCACACAGTACACCAGCTACCCTGTAGAACCCAGCCTAGTATCTATCAGTCCTACCACACAGTACACCAGCTACCCTGTAGAACCCAGCCTAGTATCTATCAGTCCTACCACACAGTACACCAGCTACCCTGTAGAACCCAGCCTAGTATCTATCAGTCCCACTACCACACAGTCCACCAGCTACCCTGTAGAACCCAGCCTAGTATCTATCAGTCCCACTACCACACAGTACACCAGCTACCCTGTAGAACCCAGCCTAGTATCTATCAGTCCCACTACCACACAGTTTACCAGCTACCCTGTAGAACCCAGCCTAGTATCTATCAGTCCTACCACACAGTTTACCAGCTACCCTGTAGAACCCAGCCTAGTATCTATCAGTCCTACCACACAGTACACCAGCTACCCTGTAGAACCCAGCCTAGTATCTATCAGTCCTACCACACAGTCCACCAGCTACCCTGTAGAACCCAGCCTAGTATCTATCAGTCCCACTACCACACAGTACACCAGCTACCCTGTAGAACCCAGCCTCGTATCTATCAGTCCCACTACCACACAGTACACCAGCTACCCTGTAGAACCCAGCCTAGTATCTATCAGTCCTACCACACAGTACACCAGCTACCCTGTAGAACCCAGCCTAGTATCTATCAGTCCCACTACCACACAGTACACCAGCTACCCTGTAGAACCCAGCCTAGTATCTATCAGTCCCACTACCACACAGTTTACCAGCTACCCTGTAGAACCCAGCCTAGTATCTATCAGTCCTACCACACTACACCAGCTACCCTGTAGAACCCAGCCTAGTATCTATCAGTCCCACTACCACACAGTACACCAGCTACCCTGTAGAACCCAGCCTAGCATCTATCAGTCCCACTACCACACAGTACACCAGCTACCCTGTAGAACCCAGCCTAGTATCTATCAGTCCTACCACACAGTACACCAGCTACCCTGTAGAACCCAGCCTAGTATCTATCAGTCCCACTACCACACAGTACACCAGCTACCCTGTAGAACCCAGCCTAGTATCTATCAGTCCCACTACCACACAGTACACCAGCTACACTGTAGAACCCAGCCTCGTATCTATCAGTCCCACTAACACACAGTACACCAGCTACCCTGTAGAACCCAGCCGAGTATCTATCAGTCCCACTACCACACAGTACACCAGCTACCCTGTAAAACCCAGCCTAGTATCTATCAGTCCTACCACACAGTACACCAGCTACCCTGTAGAACCCAGCCTAGTATCTATCAGTCCCACTACCACACAGTACACCAGCTACCCTGTAGAACCCAGCCTCGTATCTATCAGTCCTACCACACAGTACACCAGCTACCCTGTAGAACCCAGCCTAGTATCTATCAGTCCTACCACACAGTACACCAGCTACACTGTAGGACCCAGCCTAGTATCTATCAGTCCCACTACCACACAGTACACCAGCTACCCTGTAGAACCCAGTCTAGTATCTATCAGTCCCACTACCACACAGTACACCAGCTACCCTGTAGAACCCAGCCTAGTATCTATCAGTCCTACCACACAGTACACCAGCTACTCTGTAGAACCCAGCCTAGTATCTATCAGTCCCACTACCACACAGTACACCAGCTACCCTGTAGGACCCAGCCTAGTATCTATCAGTCCCACTACCACACAGTACACCAGCTACCCTGTAGGACCCAGCCTAGTATCTATCAGTCCCACTACCACACAGTACACCAGCTACCCTGTAGAACCCAGCCTAGTATCTATCAGTCCCACTAACACACAGTACACCAGCTACCCTGTAGAACCTAGCCTAGTATCTATCAGTTCCACTAACACACAGTACACCAGCTACCCTGTAGAACCCAGCCTAGTATCTATCAGTCCTACCACAGAGTACACCAGCTACCCTGTAGAACCTAGCCTAGTATCTATCAGTCCCACTACCACACAGTACACCAGCTACCCTGTAGAACCCAGCCTAGTATCTATCAGTCCCACGACCACACATTACACCAGCTACCCTGTAGAACCCAGCCTAGTATATATCAGTCCCACTACCACACAGTTTACCAGCTACCCTGTAGAACCCAGCCTAGTATCTATCAGTCCCACTACCACACAGTACACCAGCTACCCTGTAGAACCCAGCCTAGTATCTATCAGTCCTACCACACAGTACACCAGCTACCCTGTAGAACCCAGCCTAGTATCTATCAGTCCCACTACCACACAGTACACCAGCTACCCTGTAGAACCCAGCCTCGTATCTATCAGTCCCACTACCACACAGTACACCAGCTACCCTGTAGAACCCAACCTAGTATCTATCAGTCCCACTACCACACAGTACACCAGCTACCCTGTAGAACACAGCCTAGTATCTATCAGTCCAACTACCACACATTACACCAGCTACCCTGTAGAACCCAGCCTAGTATCTATCAGTCCCACTACCACACAGTACACCAGCTACCCTGTAGAACCCAGCCTAGTATCTATCAGTCCTACCACACAGTACACCAACTACCCTGTAGAACCCAGCCTAGTATCTATCAGTCCTACCACACAGTACACCAACTACCCTGTAGAACCCAGCCTAGTATCTATCAGTCCTACCACACAGTACACCGGCTACCCTGTAGAACCCAGCCTCGTATCTATCAGTCCCACTACCACACAGTACACCAGCTATCCTGTAGAACCCAGCCTAGTATCTATCAGTCCCACTACCACACAGTTTACCAGCTACCCTGTAGAACCCAGCCTAGTATCTATCAGTCCTACCACACAGTCCACCAGCTACCCTGTAGAACCCAGCCTAGTATCTATCAGTCCCACTAACACACATACACCAGCTACCCTGTAGAACCCAGCCTAGTATCTATCAGTCCTACCACACAGTACACCAGCTACCCTGTAGAACCCAGCCTAGTATCTATCAGTCCCACTACCACACAGTACACCAGCTACCCTGTAGAACCCAGCCGAGTATCTATCAGTCCCACTACCACACAGTACACCAGCTACCCTGTAGAACCCAGCCGAGTAAGACCCTAAAACCTTCACACTCATCCACAACACTGACCAGGCCCCTGAGAGATTTAGTAACCAATCCACAACACTGACCAGGCCCCTGAGAGATTTAGTAACTCATCCACAACACTGACCAGGTGCCATTTGACCAGAGCTCTATAGGAATAAGGTGCCATTTGACCAGAGCTCTATGGGAATAAGGTGCCATTTGACCAGAGCTCAAAGGGAGTAAGGTGCCATTTAACCAGAGCTCTATGGGAATAAGGTGCCATTTGACCAGAGCCCTTTGTGAATAAGGTGCCATTTGATCAGATTTCTATGGGAATAAGGTGCCATTTTATCAGATTTCTATGGGAATAAGGTACCATTTGATCAAATTTCTATGGGAATAAGGTGCCATTTTACCAGAGCCTTATGGGAATAAGGTGCCATTTGACCAGAGCTCTATGGGTATAAGGTGCCATGTGACCAGAGCCCTATGGGAATAAGGTGCCTTTTGACCAGAGCCCTATGGGAATAAGGTGCCATTTGACCAGAGCTCTATGGGAATAAGGTGCCATTTGACCAGAGCTCAAAGGGAGTAAGGTGCCCTTTGATCAGAGCTCTATGGGAATAAGGTGCCATTTGACCAGAGCTCTATCGGAATAAGGTGCCATTTGACCAGAGCTCTATGGGAATGTGGTGCCATTCGAGCAGAGCTCTATGGGAATAAGGTGCCATTTGACCAGAGCCCTATGGGAATAAGGTGCCATTTGACCAGAGCTCAAAGGGAGTAAGGTGCCCTTTGATCAGAGCTCTATGGGAATAAGGTACCATTTGACCAGAGCTCTATGGGAATAAGGTGCCATTTGATCAGATTTCTATGGGAATAAGGTGCCATTTGACCAGAGCCCTATGGGAATAAGGTGCCATTTGACCAGAGCTCTATGGGAATAAGGTCCCATTTGATCAGATTTCTATGGGAATAAGGTGCCATTTGACCAGAGCTCTACAGGAATAAGGTGCCATTTGACCAGAGCTCTATGGGAATAAGGTGCCATTTGATCAGATTTCTATGGGAATAAGGTGCCATTTGACCAGAGCCCTATGGGAATAAGGTGCCATTTGACCAGAGCTCTATAGGAATAAGGTGCCATTTGAGCAGAGCTCTATGGGAATAAGGTGCCATTTGATCAGAGCTCTATGGGAGTAAGGTGCCATTTGACCAGAGCTCTATGGGAGGAAGGTGCCATTTGACCAGAGCTCTATGGGGTTTTAAGGTGCCATTTGACCAGAGCCCTATGGGAATATGGTGCCATTTGACCAGAGCTCTATGGGTTATTAATCCCTTAGAGCTCTGGTCAAATGGCACCCCATAGAGCTCTGGTCAAATGGCACCCCATAGAGCTCTGGTCAAATGGCACCTTACTCCCATAGAGCTGTTCAAATGGCACCTTACTCCCATAGAGCTCTGGTCAAATGGCACCTTACTCCCTTTGAGCTCTGGTCAAATGGCACCTTATTCCCATAGAAATCTGATCAAATGGCACCTTATCCCCATAGAAATCTGATCAAATGGTACCTTATTCCCATAGAAATCTGATAAAATGGCACCTTATTCCCATAGAGCTCTGGTCAAATGACACCTTATTCCCATAGAGCTCTGATCAAAGGGCCCCTTATTCCCATAGAGCTCTGGTCAAATGGCACCTTACTCCCACAGAGCTCTGATCAAATGGTACCTTACTCCCTTAGAGCTCTGGTCAAATGGCACCTTATTCCCAAAGAGCTCTGGTCAAATGGCACCTTAAAGTAACATTTGATCAGATTTCTATGGGAATAAGGTGCCATTTGACCAGAGCTCTAAGGGAGTAAGGTACCATTTGATCAGAGCTCTGTGGGAGTAAGGTGCCATTTGACCAGAGCTCTATGGGAATAAGGGGCCCTTTGACCAGAACTCTATAGGAATAAGGTGCCATTTGACCAGAGCTCTGTGGGTATAAGGTGCCATTTGACCAGAGCTCTATGGGAATAAGGTGCCCTTTGACCAGAGCTCCATGGGAATAAGGTGCCATTTGACGAGAGCTCTATGGGAATAAGGTGCCCTTTGATCAGAGCTCTATAGGAATAAGGTGCCATTTGACCAGAACTCTATAGGAATAAGGTGCCATTTGACCAGAGCTCTGTGGGTATAAGGTGCCATTTGACCAGAGCTCTATGGGAATAAGGTGCCCTTTGATCAGAGCTCTATGGGAATAAGGTGCCATTTGACCAGAGCTCTATGGGAATAAGGTGCCATTTGATCAGATTTCTATGGGAAAAAGGTTAAATTTGATCAGATTTCTATGGGAATAAGGTGCCATTTGACCAGAGCCATATGGGAATAAGGTGCCATTTGACCAGCGCTCTGTGTGAATAAGGTGCAATTTGACCAGAGCTCTATGGGAATAAGGTGCCCTTTGATCAGAGCTCTATGGGAATAAGGTGCCATTTGACCAGGGCTCTATGGGAATAAGGTGCCATTTGATCAGATTTCTATGGGAATAAGGTGCCATTTGACCAGAGCCATATGGGAATAAGGTGCCATTTGACCAGCGCTCTGTGAGAATAAGGTGCAATTTGACCAGAGCTCTATGGGAATAAGGTGCCGTTTGACCAGAGCTCTATGGGGTTAAGGTGCTATTTGACCAGAGCTCTTTGGGAATAGGGTGCCATTTGACCAGAGCTCTGTGGGAGTAAGGTGCCCTTTGATAAGGGCTCTGTGGGAGTAAGGTGCCATTTGATCAGATTTGACTTTTGACCAGAGCTCCATAGGAATAAGGTGCCATTTGACCAGAGCGATATGCGAATAAGGTGCCATTTGACCAGAGCTCTATAGGAATAAGGTGCCATTTGACAAGAGCCCTATGGAAATAAGGTGCCATTTGACCAGAGCTCTATGGGAATAAGATGCCATTTGACCAGAGCTCTATGGGAATAAGATGCCATTTGACCAGAGCTCTATGGGAATAAGATGCCATTTGACCAGAGCTATATGGGAATAAGGTGCCATTTGACCAGAGCCCTATAGGAATAAGGTGCCATTTGACCAGAGCCCTATGGGAATAAGGTGCCATTTGACCAGAGCTCTATGGGAGTAAGGTGCCATTTGACCAGAGCTACTGCTTTAGTACCATGACTCTACTGCTTTAATACCAGGACCCTACTGCTTTAGTACCAGAGCCCTACTGCTTTAGTACCAGGACCATACTGCTTTAATACCCTACTGCTTTAGTACCAGGACCCTACTGCTTTAATACCAGGACCCTACTGCTTTAGTACCAGGACCCTACTGCTTTAGTAACCTACTGCTTTAGTACCCTACTGCTTTAGTACCAGGACAATTCTGCTTTAGGACCAGGACTCTACTGCTTTAGGACCAGGACCCTACTGCTTTAGTACCAGGACCCTACTGCTTTAATACCAGGACCCTACTGCTTTAGTACCAGGACCCTACTGCTTTAGTAACCTACTGCTTTAGTACCCTACTGCTTTAGTACCAGGACAATTCTGCTTTAGGACCAGGACTCTACTGCTTTAGTCACAGGATCCTACTACTTTGGTACCAGGACTCTACTGCTTTAGTACCAGGACTCTACTGCTTTAGTACCAGGACTCTACTGCTTTAGGACCAGGACCCTACTGCTTTAATACCAGGACTCTACTGCTTTAATACCAGGACTCTACTGCTTTAATACCAGGACCCTACTGCTTTAATACCAGGACCCCACTGCTTTAATACCAGGACTCTACTGCTTTAGGACCAGGACCCTACTGCTTTAATACCAGGACCCTACTGCTTTAATACCAGGACTCTACTGCTTTAGGACCAGGACCCTACTGCTTTAATACCAGGACCCTACTGCTTTAGTACCAGGACTCTACTGCTTTAGGACCAGGACCCTACTGCTTTAATACCAGGACTCTACTGCTTTAGTACCAGGACTCTACTGCTTTAATACCAGGACTCTACTGCTTTAATACCAGGACTCTACTGCTTTAGGACCAGGACCCTACTGCTTTAATACCCTACTGTTTTAATACCAGGACCCTACTGTTTTAATACCAAGACCCTACTGCTTGGATACCAGGGCCCTACTGCTTTGATACCAGGACCCTACTGCTTTAATACCAGGACCCTACTGCTTTAGTACCAGGACTCTACTGCTTTAGTACCAGGACCCTACTGCTTTAGTACCAGGACCCTACTGCTTTAATACCAGGACCCTACTGCTTTAATACCCTACTGTTTTAATACCAGGACCCTACTGCTTGGATACCAGGACCCTACTGCTTAGATACCAGGACCCTACTGCTTTAATACCAGGACCCTACTGCTTTAATACCCTACTGCTTTAGTACCAGGACCCTACTGCTTGGATACCAGGACCCTACTGCTTGGATACCAGGACCCTACTGCTTTGATACCAAGACCCTACTGCTTTAGTACCAGGACCCTACTGCTTTAATACCAGGACCCTACTGCTTTAGTACCAGGACTCTACTGCTTTAGTACCAGGACCCTACTGCTTTAGTACCAGGACCCTACTGCTTTAATACCAGGACCCTACTGCTTTAGTACCAGGACTCTACTGCTTTAGGACCAGGACTATACTGCTTTAATACCAGGACCCTACTGCTTTAATACCAGGACCCTACTGCTTTAATACCCTACTGTTTTAATACCAGGACCCTACTGCTTTGATACCAGGGCCCTACTGCTTTGATACCAGGACCCTACTGCTTTAGTACCAGGACCCTACTGGTTTAGTACCAGGACAATACTGCTTTAGTACCCTACTGTTTTAATACCAGGACCCTACTGCTTTAATACCAGGACCCTACTGCTTTGATACCAGGACCCTACTGCTTTAATACCAGGACCCTACTGCTTTAATACCAGGACCCTACTGTTTTAATACCAGGACCCTACTGCTTTAATACCAGGACCCTACTGCTTTGATACCAGGACGCAACTGCTTTAATACCAGGACCCTACTGCTTTAGTACCAGGACCCTACTGCTTTAGTTCCCTACTGTTTTAGTACCAGGGCCCCACTGCTTTAGTACCAGGATCCTACTGCTTTAGTACCAGGATCCTACTACTTTAGACCCCACTGCTTTAGTACCCTACTGCTTTAGTACCCTACTGCTTTAATACCAGGACCCTACTGCTTTAGACCCTACTGCTTTAGTACCCTACTGCTTTAGTACCAGGACCCTACTGTTTTAATACCAGGACCCTACTGCTTTAGACCCTACTGCTTTAGTACCCTACTGCTTTAGTACCAGGACCCTACTGCTTTAGTACCAGGACCCTACTGTTTTAATACCAGGACCCTACTGCTTTAGACCCTACTGCTTTAGTACCCTACTGCTTTAGTACCAGGACACTACTGCTTTAGTACCAGGACCCTACTGCTTTAGTACCCTACTGCTTTAGTACCAGGACACTACTGCTCTAATACCAGGACCCCACTGCTTTAGTACCAGGACCCTACTGCTTTAGTACCAGGACCCTACAGCTTTAGTACCAGGACCCTACTGCTTTAATACCAGGACCCCACTGCTTTAGTTCCAGGACCCTACTGCTTTAGTACCCTACTGCTTTAGTACTAGGACCCTACTGCTTTAATACCAGGACCATACTTCTTTAATACCAGGATCCTACTGCTTTAGACCCTACTGCTTTAGTACCCTACTGCTTTAGTACCATGACCCTACTGCTTTAGTACCAGGACCCTACTGCTCTAATACCAGGACCCTACTGCTTTAGTAACCTACTGCTTTAGTACCCTACTGGTTTAGTACCAGGACAATACTGCTATAGTACACTACTGCTTTAGTCATAGGACCCTACTGCTTTAGTACCAGGACTCTACTGCTTTAATGCCAGGATTCTACTGCTTTAGTACCAGGCCCCTACTGCTTTGATACCAGGGCCCTACTGCTTTAGTACCAGGACCCTACTGCTTTAATACCAGGACCCTACTGCTTTAGTACCAGGACCCTACTGCTTTAGTACCAGGACCCTACTGCTTTAATACCCTACTGCTTTAGTACCAGGACTCTACTGCTTTAATACCAGGACCCTACTGCTTTAGTACCAGGACCCTACTGTTTTAATACCAGGACCCTACTGCTTTAATACCAGGATCCTACTGCTTTAGTACCCTACTGCTTTAGTACCAGGACCCTACTGCTTTAGTACCAGGACCCTACTGCTTTAATACCCTACTGCTTTAGTACCAGGACTCTACTGCTTTAATACCAGGACCCTACTGCTTTAGTACCAGGACCCTACTGTTTTAATACCAGGACCCTACTGCTTTAGTACCAGGACCCTACTGCTTTAGTACCAGGACCCTACTGCTTTAGTACCAGGATCCTACTGCTTTAGTACCAGGACCCTACTGCTTTAATACCCTACTGCTTTAGTACCAGGACCCTACTGCTTTAATACCAGGACCCTGCTGCTTTAGTACCAGGACCCTACTGCTTTAATACCAGGACCCTACTGCTTTAATACCCTACTGCTTTAGTACCCTACTGCTTTAGTACCAGGACCGTACTGCTTTCCCCCGTTCTATTCATGCTTTCCTGTTCTATTCCCTTGTTCTTTTCCTGCTTTCTCCTGTTCTTTTCCTGCTTTCTCCTGTTCTATTCTGCTTTCTCCTGTTCTATTCTGCTTTCTCCTGTTCTATTCCTGCTTTCCCAGGACCCTACTGCTTTTCCCCCTGTTCTATTCATGCTTTCCTGTTCTATTCCCTTGTTATTTTCCTGCTTTCTCCTGTTCTATTCTGCTTTCTCCTGTTCTATTCCTACTTTCTCCTGTTCTATTCCTTTATTCCTCTGTTCTATTCCTGCTTTCTCCTGTTCAATTCCTGCTTTCCTCCATTCTATTCCTGCTTTCTCCTGCTCTATTCCTGCTTTCCTCTGTTCTATTCCTGCTTTCTCCTGTTCTATTCCTGCTTTTCCTGTTCTATTCCTGCTTTTCCTCTGTTCTATTCCTGCTTTCTCCTGCTCTATTCCTGCTTTCCTCTGTTCTATTCCTGCTTTCCTCTGTTCTATTCCTGCTTTCTCCTGTTCTATTCCTGCTTTCTCCTGTTCTATTCCTGCTTTCTCCGTTCTATTCCTGCTTTTCCGTTCTATTCCTGCTTTCTCCTGTTCTATTCCTGCTTTTCTTGTTCTATTCCTGATTTCTCCTGTTCTATTCCTGCTTTATCGTGTTCTAATACTGCTTCCCCCTGTTCCATTCTTGCTTTCTCCTGTTCTATTCCTGCTTGGCCTTCCATTTCCTGTAGTCCACGGTCAGCTTGCTGACGTTGAGGAAGAGGTCGTTGCCCTGGCACCATACTGCCATGTCTCTGATCTCCTCCCTATAGTCTGTCTCCTCGTTGTCGGTGATCAGGCCTACCGCCGTCGTGTCCACAAACGTAATAATGGTGTTGGAGTCGTGTAACGCAGTCATGGGTGAACAGGAAGTACAGGAGGGGACGAAGCACACACCCCCGTGTTGTCTGTCTCCTCGTTGTCGGTGATCAGGCCTACCGCCGTCGTGTCCACAAACGTAATAATGGTGTTGGAGTCGTGGCCACGCAGTCATGGGTGAACAGGAAGTACAGGAGGAGACGAAGCACACACCCCTGTGTTGGGGGTCAGCGTGGCGGATGTGTTGGTGCCCACCCTCACCACCTGAGGGCGGCCCATCAGGAAGTCCAGGATCCAGTTGCAGAGGGTGTTGTTCGGTCCCAGGGTCCTGAGCTTAGTTATGAGCTTGGAGGCCACTATGGTGTTGAATGCTGAGTTATAGTAAATTAACAGCATTGACACTTGCCAGATGTTAGCGCAGCCTTGTGAATGTTAACCCGTTCAAAGGTCTTACTCAAATTGCCTATGGTGAGCAAGATCATACAGTCGTCCAGAACAGCTGGTGCTCTCGTGTATGGTTCAGTGTTGCTTAGCTCGTCCGGTAGGCTTGCGGCTGTTTCCCTCTGTTATCTGTGATAGTTTGTAAGCCCTGCCACATCCGATGAGCGTCAGAGCCAGGCATGGTGTAATTCGATCTTTGTCCTGTATTGACGTCTCGACTGTTTGACGGCTCGTTGGGAGGTTGTAGCAGGATTTCTAATAAGAGTCTCTCTCCTCGAAAGCTTCAGCCTTCATCAATGCTGCTGGTCATCAATTGTTGGGCTTTCAATTCCCTACATGATTTTGGGAGTGAACCGTTCCATAGTTAAGTACAGTACTCAGAACATGGAATGAAGACAGGAAACGGAACGATGTTTGGAAGCTCAATATTCTGCTTTATTGCAAATTGTGATCATCCCAGACATGACATTAACAGTCCAATAACTGGTACTACAGTACCCAACACCCTTCTGTTCAGACTGTGGTTTTCATTTTATTGCATTTTGGTTGAATAATTCTGTAATATCCACAGAGCAACTTAAAGGGAAACTTCTGGATTTTGTCCATGAGTTCATCTGACTGTGGAAGTAGATAAAGGGCTGCATTGCCAACATCCAGAAGTATCCCTTTAAGGAATCAATCAAAAGACTTCTGTAATCACACTTCCTATTAAATGCACAACTTTCAGTTGACTAGACATCAGGTAGTAGGAACACAAAAATAATACAATATATTAAACTTTGGGTATTGGATTAAAAAGACATTAGGAAACGTTGAAAGACACAAGCAGTTAACAGTCTTCATGAGGCTTTGATGGACGATGATGAATTAAACAGGAATTGTATTTTTCATACCCAGAATTCATAATGCTCCTCTAATACAACTGAGAAATCCCACCTGCCTCCTCCTCATAGCAGGTGTAATGGTACTAGCTGGGGCAGTCAGGAATTGCAGAAGAACAGCGTAGTGTCTGGACTCATTCGTCTCTCAACGATAGGTTCATAATATGTGCCTTAATTCAGTCTTTGACCCCAACCACATTGAAGACACCAAACATGTGTTTATTCACAACCACTTGTAAAACAAGACTAATCGAGCTTCTTTCGGTAAGACACTTTGTCTTTGGCTTCCTGTAGTTTATCAGAGAACGTGTCTTTTGTCTCCTCCATCTTTCCAGAGAAACGTTCTTTTGTCTCCTCCATCTTTCCAGAGAAACGTTCTTTTGTCTCCTCCATCTTTCCAGAGAAACGTTCTTTTGTCTCCTCCATCTTTCCAGAGAAACGTTCTTTTGTCTCCTCCATCTTTCCAGAGAAACGTTCTTTTGTCTCCTCCATCTTTCCAGAGAATCGTTCTTTTGTCTCCTCCATCTTTCCAGAGAATCGTTCTTTTGTCTCCTCCATCTTTTCGGAAATACCAGACAATCGTTCTTTCGTATCTTCCATTTTCCCCGAGAGAAGTTCTTTGGTTTCTTCCATTTTTTCAGAGAACAGTTCCTTAGTTTCCTCCATTTTCTCTGTGAGTTTCTCCCTGGTCTCCTCCATCCGGTCCTGCAGGTAGTCTTTGACGGGCGGAGGGGTGGAGAAGTAGCCGTGTTTACGGAGGTACTGCACCGAGAAGGACGTCCCACCCAGAGTCACCGTGTATCTGGCAGGTGTTGCAATCTGAAGGAAATCAGGATAAAGAAAGCCACTAAGTTCAGTAGAACAAGTGAATTGAAGCTGATGTTGCAATCTGAGGATTTCTGCTTACCCTGAACAGGGTGTCGTATGGACAGATCCTTGTACATGACTTGTATTCTTGTATTCTTACCCTGTACAAGTCATAGTCAGTGAGTATTCTTACCCTGTACAAGTCATAGTCAGTGAGTATTCTTACCCTGTACAAGTCATAGTCAGTCAGTATTCTTACCCTGTACAAGTCATAGTGAGTATTCTTACCCTGTACAAGTCATAGTCAGTGAGTATTCTTACCCTGTACAAGTCATAGTGAGTGTTCTTACCCTGTACAAGTCATAGTCAGTATTCTTACCCTGTACTGGTCAGTCAGTATTCTTACCCTGTACTGGTCAGTCAGTATTCTCACCCTGTACAGGTCAGTCAGTATTCTCACCCTGTACTGGTCAGTCAGTATTCTCACCCTGTACTGGTCAGTCAGTATTCTCACCCTGTACTGGTCAGTCAGTATTCTTACCCTGTACTGGTCAGTCAGTATTCTTACCCTGTACTGGTCAGTCAGTATTCTCACCCTGTACTGGTCAGTCAGTATTCTTACCCTGTACTGGTCAGTCAGTATTCTTACCCTGTACTGGTCAGTCAGTATTCTTACCCTGTACTGGTCAGTCAGTATAGTATTCTCACCCTGTACTGGTCAGTCAGTATTCTCACCCTGTACTGGTCAGTCAGTATTCTCACCCTGTACTGGTCAGTCAGTATTCTCACCCTGTACTGGTCAGTCAGTATTCTCACCCTGTACTGGTCAGTCAGTATTCTTACCCTGTACTGGTCAGTCAGTATTCTCACCCTGTACTGGTCAGTCAGTATTCTCACCCTGTACTGGTCAGTGAGTATTCTTACCCTGTACTGGTCAGTCAGTATTCTCACCCTGTACTGGTCAGTCAGTATTCTCACCCTGTACTGGTCAGTCAGTATTCTTACCCTGTACTGGTCAGTCAGTATTCTCACCCTGTACTGGTCAGTCAGTATTCTCACCCTGTACTGGTCAGTCAGTATTCTTACCCTGTACTGGGCCTCCAGAAAGTATTCAGACCCCTTGACTTGTTCCACATATTGTTGTGCTAAACTGAATGTAAAATGGATTAAATTGAGGTTGTGTCACTGGCCTACATGCAATACACTATAAATGTGTCAAAGAGAAATTATGTTTTTAGAAATGTTTTTTTTTCTTTCTTTTTAATTAATTCAAGTTTAAAAAGCTGAAATGTCTTTTAGCCAATAAGTATTCAACCCCTTTCTTATGGTAAGCCTAAATACGTCCAGGAGTAAACGGTTAAAAGATGTACTGTACAGAAAACGCTCCGCCATTAACCTGGTTGCTAAAATAGTTTGATTAATTTCAGTTTGCCATAAACCATATTGTTTTCTCAGCTGTTTGAAGCTGCTGTACAAAAACAAGAGCACAAGACAAAAAGAACTCAACTTATAAGCACCGGAAGCAAAGAAATTAGAGCACTTGGAACAGATCTACCACATCTTAGATTTGCTTCCAATGAGAATGACAGATCTATAACTCACATTTCTGTGAATTTGGTCAGGTCTCCTAAAAAGTTCCATATTGCAGCTTTAAATGGAAGAATCCACCCAAACCCACTCATTATTTTAATTGACGGTGTTAAATAACACAAATATGTGAGAATGTTTTTGTGAACTGACATTTACTCCTGCTGCACCCTCGACAACCACTGTGATTATTATTATTTGACCCTGTTGGTCATTTATGAACATTTGAACATCTTGGCCATGTTCTGTTATAATCTCCACCCGGCAAAGCCAGAAGAGGACTGGCCACCCCTCATAGCCTGGTTCCTCTCTACCCGGCACAGCCAGAAGAGGACTGGCCACCCCTCATAGCCTGGTTCCTCTCTACCCGGCACAGCCAGAAGAGGACTGGCCACCCCTCATAGCCTGGTTCCTCTCTACCCGGCACAGCCAGAAGAGGACTGGCCACCCCTCATAGCCTGGTTCTTCTCTAGGTTTATAACCTCCACCCGGCACAGCCAGAAGAGGACTGGCCACCCCTCATAGCCTGGTTCCTCTCTAGGTTTATAATCTCCACCCCTCATAGCCTGGTTCCTCTCTAGGTTTATAATCTCCACCCAGTACAGCCAGAAGAGGACTGGCCACCCCACATAGCCTGGTTCCTCTCTAGGTTTATAATCTCCACCCAGTACAGCCAGAAGAGGACTGGCCACCCCTCATAACCTTGTTCCTCTCTTGGTTTCTTCCTAGGTTTTGGCCTTTCTCGGGAGTTTTTCCTAGCCACCGTGCTTCTACACCTGCATTGCTTGCTGTTTGGAGTTTTAGGCTGAGTTTCTGGACAGCACTTTGAGATATCAGCTGATGTAAGAAGGGCTTTATAAATAAATATATGAGTTAATACGTGTTAAAATCACCTTTTGGCAGCGACTACAGCTTTGAGCCTTCATGGGTAAAGTCTCTAAGAGCTTGTTGCACACCTGAATTGTACAATATTGGTACATTACTCTTTCAAAAATTCTTCAAACTCTGTCAAGTTGGTTGTTGATCATTGCTAGACAGCCATTTATTAAAAAACAGATCCCTTTTTTACATTTTAGAATAAGGCTGTAACGTAACAAAATGTAGAAAAAGTCACGGGGTCTGAATACTTTCCGAATGCTCTGTATCGTAGGCAGGGAGTATTACCTTGTACATGGAGTAGACAGGGAGTATTACCTTGTACATGGAGTAGGCAGGGAGTATTACCTTGTACATGGAGTAGACAGGGAGTATTACCTTGTACATGGAGTAGGCAGGGAGTATTCTAACCTTGTACATGGAGTAGACAGGGAGTATTCTAACCTTGTACATGGAGTAGACAGGGAATATTACCTTGTACATGGAGTAGACAGGGAATATTACCTTGTACATGGAGTAGACAGGGAGTATTACCTTGTTCATGGAGTAGACAGGGAGTATTACCTTGTACATGGAGTAGACAGGGAGTATTACCTTGTACATGGAGTAGACAGGGAGTATTACCTTGTACATGGAGTAGACATGGAGTATTACCTTGTACATGGAGTAGGCAGGGAGTATTCTAACCTTGTACATGGAGTAGGCAGGGAGTATTCTTACCTTGTACATGGAGTAGACAGGGAGTATTCTAACCTTGTACATGGAGTAGACAGGGAATATTACCTTGTACATGGAGTAGACAGGGAATATTACCTTGTACATGGAGTAGACAGGGAGTATTACCTTGTTCATGGAGTAGACAGGGAGTATTCTAACCTTGTACATGGCGTAGACAGGGAGTATTACCTTGTACATGGCGTAGACAGGGAGTATTACCTTGTACATGGCGTAGACAGGGAGTATTACCTTGTACATGGAGTAGACAGGGAGTATTACCTTGTACATGGAGTAGACAGGGAGTATTACCTTGTACATGGAGTAGACAGGGAGTATTACCTTGTACATGGAGTAGACAGGGAGTATTACCTTGTACATGGCGTAGGCAGGGAGTATTACCTTGTACATGGAGTAGACAGGGAGTATTACCTTGTACATGGAGTAGACAGGGAGTATTACCTTGTACATGGAGTAGACAGGGAGTATTACCTTGTACATGGCGTAGGCAGGGAGTATTACCTTGTACATGGCGTAGGCAGGGAGTATTACCTTGTACATGGAGTAGACAGGGAGTATTCTAACCTTGTACATGGAGTACACAGGGAGTATTCTAACCTTGTACATGGAGTAGACAGGGAATATTACCTTGTACATGGAGTAGACAGGGAATATTACCTTGTACATGGAGTAGACAGGGAGTATTACCTTGTTCATGGAGTAGACAGGGAGTATTACCTTGTTCATGGAGTAGACAGGGAGTATTACCTTGTACATGGAGTAGACAGGGAGTATTACCTTGTACATGGAGTAGACAGGGAGTATTACCTTGTACATGGCGTAGGCAGTGAGGGCATAGCCGCCAGAAGAGTGATTCAGCAGACCAACGATCTTCTCTGGTAAACCAATGAACTCCAGAAAAGGCACCACATTCACTCCCCTGTGGAATATACAGTGAGGTTAACTCAGGCCAGATACTGTGTAATATACAGTGAGGTTAACCCAGGCCAGATACTGTGTAATATACAGTGAGGTTAACTCAGGCCAGATACTGTGTAATATACAGTGAGGTTAACTCAGGCCAGATACTGTGTAATATACAGTGAGGTTAACCCAGGCCAGATACTGTGTAATATACAGTGAGGTTAACTCAGGCCAGATACTGTGTAATATACAGTGAGGTTAACTCAGGCCAGATACTGTGTAATATACAGTGAGGTTAACTCAGGCCAGATACTGTGTAATATACAGGTTAACTCAGGCCAGATACTGTGTAATATACAGTGAGGTTAACTCAGGCCAGATACTGTGTAATATACAGTGAGGTTAACTCAGGCCAGATACTGTGTAATATACAGTGAGGTTAACTCAGGCCAGATACTGTGTAATATACAGTGAGGTTAACTCAGGCCAGATACTGTGTAATATACAGTGAGGTTAACTCAGGCCAGATACTGTGTAATATACAGTGAGGTTAACTCAGGCCAGATACTGTGTAATATACAGTGAGGTTAACTCAGGCCAGATACTGTGTAATATACAGTGAGGTTAACTCAGGCCAGATACTGTGTAATATACAGGTTAACTCAGGCCAGATACTGTGTAATATACAGGTTAACTCAGGCCAGAGCACCATGGGACCTACTTCCCAATCCGTTTGACTGGGATCCTGGCTCAGTTGACATGCCGGTAAGTTAAATCAAACAGCTGATGGAGCTGTCATGTGACCAAAATGCATTTACGAGTCACAACGGAGGAGTTTTGGTTCCTGACTCAAAGGGGCATAATACCCTGCCCTCTGAGCATTAATGCTGCTTTCAAAACAACTCGGAAACTGGGAAATCTCCAACTTCCGACTTCAGTGCGTTCAAGACTACTGGGAACTCGGGGAAAAACTAGCTCCGACTGGGAGAAATCTGTTTTAAAACGGGCACCTAACTCCACCTCTGGAACTCGGGCCACTTTCTAGAGCTCTGACCTGAAGATCACTGACGTCATGATTTCAGCTCACATTTCATTTTTTTTTGAGTTCCCTGTTGTCTTGAAAGCACCATAAAACTCATGGTACCCTTCGTCAGCTCATCTCTGTGTGAAGCTGGTTTCAGTGCTCTTGTCTTGCATTAAAACCAAATATCCATCCAGGCTGGATGTGACAGCAGAGATGACGTGCACACTGTCGACCACGCCTCCTGACTAGCACACCCATCTCATTAATGGTGATGAGATACATCATGTCAGACTAATTGACTGTCCTAGTCCCACATTATGTCAGACTAATTGACTGTCCTAGCCCCACATTATGTCAGACTAATTGACTGTCCTAGCCCCACATTATGTCAGACTAATTGACTGTCCTAGCCCCACATTATGTCAGACTAATTGACTGTCCTAGTCCCACATTATGTCAGACTAATTGACTGTCCTAGTCCCACATTATGTCAGACTAATTGACTGTCCTAGTCCCACATTATGTCAGACTAATTGACTGTCCTAGTCCCACATTATGTCAGACTAATTGACTGTCCTAGTCCCACATTATGTCAGACTAATTGACTGTCCTAGTCCCACATTATGTCAGACTAATTGACTGTCCTGGCCCCACATTATGTCAGACTAATTGACTGTCCTAGTCCCACATTATGTCACACTAATTGACTGTCCTAGCCCCACATTATGTCAGACTAATTGACTGTCCTAGTCCCACATTATGTCAGACTAATTGACTGTCCTAGTCCCACATTATGTCAGACTAATTGACTGTCCTGGCCCCACATTATGTCAGACTAATTGACTGTCCTGGCCCCACATTATGTCAGACTAATTGACTGTCCTGGCCCCACATTATGTCAGACTAATTGACTGTCCTAGTCCCACATTATGTCAGACTAATTGACTGTCCTAGTCCCACATTATGTCAGACTAATTGACTGTCCTAGTCCCACATTATGTCAGACTAATTGACTGTCCTGGCCCCACATTATGTCAGACTAATTGACTGTCCTAGCCCCACATTATGTCAGACTAATTGACTGTCCTAGTCCCACATTATGTCAGACTAATTGACTGTCCTAGTCCCCCATTATGTCAGACTAATTGACTGTCCTAGTCCCACATTATGTCAGACTAATTGACTGTCCTGGCCCCACATTATGTCAGACTAATTGACTGTCCTAGCCCCACATTATGTCAGACTAATTGACTGTCCTAGTCCCACATTATGTCAGACTAATTGACTGTCCTAGTCCCACATTATGTCAGACTAATTGACTGTCCTAGTCCCACCTTATGTCAGACTAATTGACTGTCCTAGTCCCACATTATGTCAGACTAATTGACTGTCCTAGTCCCACATTATGTCAGACTAATTGACTGTCCTAGCCCCACATTATGTCAGACTAATTGACTGTCCTAGCCCCACATTATGTCAGACTAATTGACTGTCCTAGTCCCACATTATGTCAGACTAATTGACTGTCCTAGTCCCACATTATGTCAGACTAATTGACTGTCCTAGCCCCACATTATGTCAGACTAATTGACTGTCCTAGTCCCACATTATGTCAGACTAATTGACTGTCCTAGCCCCACATTATGTCAGACTAATTGACTGTCCTAGCCCCACATTATGTCAGACTAATTGACTTCCCTAGCCCCACATTATGTCAGACTAATTGACTGTCCTGGCCCCACATTATGTCAGACTAATTGACTGTCGTAGCCCCACATTATGTCAGACTAATTGACTGTCCTAGACTGACTGTCCTAGCCCCACATTATGTCAGACTAATTGACTGTCCTAGCCCCACATTATGTCAGACTAATTGACTGTCCTAGCCCCACATTATGTCAGACTAATTGACTTCCCTAGCCCCACATTATGTCAGACTAATTGACTGCCCTAGACTGACTGTCCTAGCCCCACATTATGTCAGACTAATTGACTGTCCTAGCCCCACATTATGTCAGACTAATTGACTGTCCTAGACCCATATTATGTCAGACTAATTGACTGTCCTAGTCCCACATTATGTCAGACTAATTGACTGTCCTAGTCCCACATTATGTCAGACTAATTGACTGTCCTAGTCCCACATTATGTCAGACTAATTGACTGTCCTAGCCCCACATTATGTCAGACTAATTGACTGTCCTAGCCCCACATTATGTCAGACTAATTGACTGTCCTAGTCCCACATTATGTCAGACTAATTGACTGTCCTAGCCCCACATTATGTCAGACTAATTGACTGTCCTAGCCCCACATTATGTCAGACTAATTGACTGTCCTAGTCCCACATTATGTCAGACTAATTGACTGTCCTAGTCCCACATTATGTCAGACTAATTGACTGTCCTAGTCCCACATTATGTCAGACTAATTGACTGTCCTAGCCCCACATTATGTCAGACTAATTGACTGTCCTAGTCCCACATTATGTCAGACTAATTGACTGTCCTAGTCCCACATTATGTCAGACTAATTGACTGTCCTAGTCCCACATTATGTCAGACTAATTGACTGTCCTAGTCCCACATTATGTCAGACTAATTGACTGTCCTAGCCCCACATTATGTCAGACTAATTGACTGTCCTAGCCCCACATTATGTCAGACTAATTGACTGTCCTAGTCCCACATTATGTCAGACTAATTGACTGTCCTAGTCCCACATTATGTCAGACTAATTGACTGTCCTAGTCCCACATTATGTCAGACTAATTGACTGTCCTAGTCCCACATTATGTCAGACTAATTGACTGTCCTAGTCCCACATTATGTCAGACTAATTGACTTCCCTAGCCCCACATTATGTCAGACTAATTGACTGTCCTAGTCCCACATTATGTCAGACTAATTGACTGTCCTAGCCCCACATTATGTCAGACTAATTGACTGTCCTAGTCCCACATTATGTCAGACTAATTGACTGTCCTAGCCCCACATTATGTCAGACTAATTGACTGTCCTGGCCCCCCATTATGTCAGACTAATTGACTGTCCTAGCCCCCCATTATGTCAGACTAATTGACTGTCCTAGCCCCACATTATGTCAGACTAATTGACTGTCCTAGCCCCCCATTATGTCAGACTAATTGACTGTCCTAGCCCCCCATTATGTCAGACTAATTGACTGTCCTAGCCCCACATTATGTCAGACTAATTGACTGTCCTAGCCCCCCATTATGTCAGACTAATTGACTGTCCTAGCCCCACATTATGTCAGACTAATTGACTGCCCTAGCCCCACATTATGTCAGACTAATTGACTGTCCTAGCCCCACATTATGTCAGACTAATTGACTGTCCTAGTCCCACATTATGTCAGACTAATTGACTGTCCTAGTCCCACATTATGTCAGACTAATTGACTGTCCTAGCCCCACATTATGTCAGACTAATTGACTGTCCTAGTCCCACATTATGTCAGACTAATTGACTGTCCTAGCCCCACATTATGTCAGACTAATTGACTGTCCTAGCCCCACATTATGTCAGACTAATTGACTGTCCTAGCCCCACATTATGTCAGACGAATTGACTGTCCTAGTCCCACATTAAAAGTATGTGATGGTGAGTTGAGAATCAGAAACTGTTAGAATGGTTTTCTATTGGCTGACAGCCCCACATTAAAAAGTTGACTTTGGCTGTTAATTACAGCATTTCTTCTTTCACGTGGTTGTGGTCGCGAGAGTTTTCAGATATAAAAATAGGGTTGAGGGACAAAAAAGATTGGGAACCCCTGGTCCTAGGGTTTACTGAGAACGGTGCGAAAAACATCCAGTCAGCAGCAGTCCTGTGGGTGAAAACAGCTCGTTGATGAGAGGTCGAAGGGCAATGGCAAGAACCGTGCAAGCTAACAGGCGGGCCTAACAGGCAAATAACGGCGCAGTACAACAGCAGAGTGCAGAACGGCTTCTCAGAAGGCACAACTCGCCGGTCCTTGTCACGCATAGCCACAGGAAGTAGGGGTGCTGAAGAAGAAAATAACAACAATAATACAGGACTAGCCTTTACTAGTCCATCCCCCGAAGAATTCAGGCTGTTGTAGAGGCAAAGTGGGGGTCGACACAGTACTAGATGGGTGTACCTAATAAACGGGCCATTGAGTATCTAGGTAATGGTCTAGGTATCTAGGTAGTAGTACAATGAACACAACAGCAATGTCATTAAACTTAGGCCAAAAGACCAGTTAGGTACTGCACTTCTAAATGCTCTATGTATAGCTAAATGATTCATAACAAAAGACCATAGTAATGGAATCCCCAGGGAGATTAGACCAGAGACAGGTGACTCACTGCATAGCAGCGTAGTAGAAGGTCCCGAACCAGACGCTGGAGGTCAGGAGATGGACAGGTATCATCACCTTCCCATACTGCTTGAAGGTCTTCTTGAACCTCTGGACCAGACCAATGGACTTGTCCTGCAGAGGGTCTATCTCTGGGGCCTCCGGTGGGGCCTCCACAGGCAGCTTGGAGGAGTCTGCCCCATAGACGGGCTCTGTTCCAGCCAGGCTGGGGGGGTGGCTGGGTGGGTCCTGGTCCTCCGGCCGGAGCTTGGGCTGTTCTACTGCCCTGTTAAAGGCTGAGGTACTGACCCAGCGCTGGCCGGGCCCGGGTGGCAGGCGGCCTACAATACACACCGACACGGCCAGGCGAGCCTCACACACCGACAGGCCCACAACCACAGACCGCACGTAGGCCATCTGCCGCAATGCACCCTGGGACAGAACACGATGCATCTCCTCCTCCCTGAGACGTTTGACCACAGAGCCTGCAGACAGCACACATCATCATCATTTATTAATGACTATCAATTACAACAGGAGTAATCATTTATGTTGATAAGTATATATTAAGTTAGGAACGCTATAAATCAGAGTGAAGAAACGTATCTGATAAGACATAATACCTAAACATACCTCCAACTAGAGCAGGTCAACCATTAATCCAACACCTGAAATGAAAACGTCCAAATAAAATGATAGCCACAACAGACTAATCCAGTAGCCACTAATGTGGGTGATCCTCAGCTAAACAACCAAAGTTCTGGTTGAACTAAGTTTACTAGCTACACAGCCATATTCGGATATATAGCTAACAAGGCAAATAAAAAGCTAGCGAGCAAGCCAACTATAGTAAGTAGCTAGTCTGCTCGCTAAGTAGCTAGCTAGCCAAGTTACTATGTGCAAAGGTTAGCTACAGAACTTGCAAAACATCTAGTTATCCTTCTAGCGCTAACTAGCTAGCTGTCACATACGCAGAGGTTTCTGTGTGTTGGGGGAGTCTGGAGGACGACAAAACTTCCTTCACTTATAAAGCTTCCAGAACAACCCTGTGGAAACACGTGCCAGTTTTAGATGTGGTTAGCTAGCGTTAGTTGTCTGGCTGAAGACTGATTCTGACAGAACGACAACTGGGGTTGTTGTGCTTACTAGCTAAGTTAGCTAGCCCGACACTTGGCAAATAGTTCTGTATATACATTTTTCGGGAAGTTGTAAAACTACGTGACACGTAACGGAATACATACACTGAAAGTCAAGAGGTTTTTGATCCTGTCAAAAGTGTTTTCTGTAGTTGTATGAGCCATAAGTACATAGAATGACCGTCCTGTCAGTAGAAGACCTTTACAGCAGAGATCCAGGGGAATCCGCGTGTCCTCGGACAGCGCACGGCATCATGGGATTCGTAGTTTATTTGTCGCGAGATTTGGTGTCTGTAAACCAGGTCAAAAACAGCACTTCCCGATATGCCTAAAACCCGTCGGTCAGAATTTCCATTTCTTTTGAAAGAGACACAAACCTCTCGTCCAGCGGATAGGAACCAAATATACCCAAGATCGTTCCACTTTATGTTGGAAGTATCCAAGTTGGTGCACTAACACTCAAATGTTACCTTTTTTGTGTGTAAATATAGTCATCACATATTCACTGCACTTAGCCTGTAATAACACTTTAAGTCCGTCTTTATGGAACTAACTGCACACCCTCTCTTATATTCAATGTGATGTTTCTCTGTTCCTCGTTTCTTTGCTGCAGATCGTTTAACAACTTCATGGTATAGCAAAAGCTTAATAAACTTGACATTAACTTGAATCGTCTCTCTTCATTTTACCCACAAACAAATTCACTTTGTTTGTGCACCCCATTATTTTTATTTCTACTTTGCACATTCTTCCACCGCAAATCTACCATTCCAGTGTTTTACTTGCTATATTGTATTTACTTTGCCACCATGGCCTTTTTTTGCTTTTTACTCCCTTATCTCACCTAATTTGCTCACATCGTATATAGACTTGTTTATACTGTATTATCGACTGTATGTTTGTTTTACTCCATGTGTAACTCTGTGTCGTTGTATGTGTCGAACTGCTTTGCTTTATCTTGGCCAGGTCGCAATTGTAAATGAGAACTTGTTCTCAACTTGCCTACCTGGTTAAAAAAGGTAAAATAAAATTTTAAAAAATGAGTCTTTTTTTGGTTATAGTGCCATCACAGATTTCATCCATTACCCCCTGGTGGCCATTTCCAATATGGCGGCCATTCAGCTGCAGGGAGGAGATCCACTTGGCCATATCTCCACACATAACTGGTGCATACAGCCCAATGATGACTTAAAATGTTTCAGGGGGTCTAGTAAAAAACTGGCCCCAAAATGACATATTTACATATCCTTTAAACGTTTAGTAGAAAATGGTGAAAGTGAAAATTACTGCTTTTTGTAAATGTTTTCGTGGCTAGTTCCAATAGTTTACATGTAAACACTCTTAAAAGTAATATATATACTGGTGTTCCCTGAAGTTTACTGATTGCAATGAAATATAATTATAATATATATAATTATATCATTGCATATAATTTGTGTAAATTTTATATAATTTGTGTAAATTTTAAGACAAATTACAGGAAACATGCCCTGTACGCGTCACTTTAGTGCAAATCAAATTTATTTATAAAGCCCTTCTTACATTAGTTGATATCTCAAAGTGCTGTACAGAAACCCAGCCTAAAACCCTAAACAGCAAGCAATGCAGGTGTAGAAGCACGGTGGCTAGGAAAAACTCCCTAGGAAGGCCAAAACCTAGGAAGAAACCAAGAGAGGAACCAGGCTATGTGGGGTGGCCAGTCCTCTTCTGGCTGTGCCGGGTAGAGAGGAACCAGGCTATGAGGGGTGACCAGTCCTCTTCTGGCTGTGCCGGGTAGAGAGGAACCAGGCTATGAGGGGTGGCCAGTCCTCTTCTGGCTGTGCCGGGTAGAGAGGAACCAGGCTATGTGGGGTGGCCAGTCCTCTTCTGGCTGTGCCGGGTAGAGAGGAACCAGGCTATGAGGGGTGGCCAGTCCTCTTCTGGCTGTGCCGGGTAGAGAGGAACCAGGCTATGAGGGGTGGCCAGTCCTCTTCTGGCTGTGCCGGGTAGAGAGGAACCAGGCTATGAGGGGTGGTCAGTCCTCTTCTGGCTGTGCCGGGTGAAATTCCCATAGGAATGTATTATGTCCAGCAGAGAGACAGGCCTAACTAAATACTATTTATGATGAGACCTTCCAGCCATTAGACAAAGGAAAAGTCTAAAGGAAGATGTGTAGCTATAGTTACAGATTTACCCTATTATACTCAGTGGTGTAGGGAGAGTTTTGTAAGTCTTTTTTGTGTGCTTGTTTCTTATTTGTCATGTATATTTGAGTTAATCATTACATTGAGATTTCCTTATTTTCCTTATTTTCCATCTATTGGTTTAATAGATGTATCCTCATCTCCTTCACCTTGTATGTTCTGCAACCTGCTGATCATTTCTGCCCTGTTGCAGAACCACACACCAACTTCACCATGTCCAACCACAAGTCCTTAATAAATCACCAATCCAACTTTCCAGGTTTGCTACTCATGGTTCCCTCTGACGACAGTGGGCCGGGGCAGGGCTGAGGTGGCGAAGCACAACCAGCAGGCATTAAGGAATATAGCCAGTGGCAACAGAATGATCACAAGTGATCCACATTTATATAGATGGGTTGCTCTTTTAACGACTGTAACTTGGTAAAAAATATATAAAAGTATTTCACCTAACATTCTGTGATAAAGAGCACATGTTCTTCAATTAATAATAAGACAGTTTTCAGGGTTGAAGATTTCATCTTAAATCAGTTATGAATCCCCTTGTGACAGGGGGAATGGAGGCTTGTTGTGTGCAACATGGACGGGCAATTGAATGCAAGCTTCACCCCCAAAAATTACATTGTTATAACATTTCTGGCCTGTCCATCAACAGGGTTGACACTCTAGACCCAAACTGCTTCAGACCTATATATATCCTACCTTGCCTTTCTAAGGTCTTCGAAAGCCAAGTTAACAAACAGATTACCGACCATTTCGAATTCCACCATTCCTTCTCCGCTATGCAATCTGGTTTCAGAGCTGGTCATGGGTGTACCTCTGCTACGCTCAAGGTCCTAAACGATATCATAACCGCCATCGATAAGAGACATTACTCTGCAGCTGTATTCATCGACCTTGCCAAGGCTTTCGACTCTGTCAATCACCAAATTCTTATCGACAGACTCAACAGCCTGGTTCACCAACTACTACTCTGATAGAGTTCAGTGCGTCAAATTGGAGGGCCTGTTGTCCAGACCTCTGGCAGTCTCTATGGGGGTGCCACAGGGTTCAATTCTCGGGCCGACTCTCTTCTCTGTATATATCAAGGATGTCGCTCCTGCTGCTGGTGATTCTCTGATCCACCTCTACACAGACGACACCATTCCGTATACCTCTGGCCCTTCTTTGGACACTGTGTTAACTAATTACTTTGGCACAATGGCCTGTTTATTGCCTCTACCTCCCTTATCTTACCTCATTTCCACTGTAGATATATTTCTCTATTGTGTTATTTGACTGTACATTTGTTTATGTGTAACTCTGTGTTGTTGTTGTCGCACTGCTTTGCTTTATCTTGGCCAGGTCGCAGTTGTAAATGAGAACTTGTTCTAAACTGGCCTATCTGGTTAAATAAAGGTGAAATAAAACATTAAATAAAATACAATCCACAATATAGCGGGGAGAGTAAAGCTAGACTATAATCGATAATGTCAAAAGCCACACTGAAGTCTAACAAAACAGCTCCCATAATCTTTTATCTTCACTTTCTCTCAGCCAATCATCAGTCATTTGTGTAAGTGGCGTTCTCTCAGCCAATCATCAGTCATTTGTGTAAGTGGCGTTCTCTCAGCCAATCATCAGTCATTTGTGTAAGTGGCGTTCTCTCAGCCAATCATCAGTCATTTGTGTAAAGTGGCGTGCTTGTTGAATGTCCTTCCCTATAAGCATGCTGTAAATCTGTTTTTCATTTATTTACTGTAAAATAGCATTGTATCTGGTCAAACACACATTTTCCCAAACGTTTACTAAGGGTTGATAACAGGCGGATTGGTCGGCTATTTGAGCCAGTAAAGGGTGGTTTGCTATGGAAAGCAGAATGACTTTAGCTTCCCTCCAGGCCTGAGGGCACAGACTCTCTAGTCGGCTTAGATTGAAGATATGGCAAATAGGAGTGGCAATATCATCTGCTATTATCCTCAGTCATTTCCATCCAAGTTGTCAGACCCCGGTGGCTTGTCAATAAGTTTTTCACCTCTTCCATACTCACTTTACGGATTTCAAAATTACAATGCTCGTCTTTCATATTTTGGTCAGTTTTACTTGAATGTGGAGGTTCGGCTTTTGACCGAAGGTCATGACTAAATTTGCTAATCTCGCCAATTAAAAAATAATTCAAGTTGTTGGCAATATCAGTGGATTTTGTGATGAATGAGCCATCTAATTCAATGAGTTGAATTCGCCTTTTTGCCCAAATTTTCATTTAAAGTGTTCCAAAGCTTTTTAATATCATTCTTTTAGCTTTGTTCATTTAAATCATTTAGCTTTGTTCATTTAAATCATTTAGCTTTGTTTTTTAGTATAGTTTCTTCTTCCTTTCGTTCCGTTTAGTCACATGATTTCTCAATTTGCAGTAGGTTTGCCAATCGGTTATTCAGCCAGACAGTCTTTTAGGTGCCTTTTGGCAAACTCCAAGTGGGCTGTCATGTACTTCCGTCTGGCCACTCGACAATAAAGGCCTGATTGGTGGAGTGCTGCAGAGATGGTTGTCCTTCTGGACATTGGGTTCTTGGTCACCTCCCTCACTATCAACTATGGGACCTTATATAGACAGGTGTGTGGCTTTCCAAATGCACCTGAACTCAAGTTCAAGTCTCAAAGCAAAGGGTCTGAATACTTACTGAAATAAGGTATTTCTTTTTTTATTTGTTACTAATGTGCAAACATTTCAAAAAACCTGTTTTGCTTTGTCATTAAGGGGTATTGTGATGTCATTATGGGTATTGTGATGTCATTATGGGGTATTGTGTGTAGATTGATGAGGAAAAAATTTAATTTAATACATTTTAGAATAAGGCTGTAACGTAACAATATACAGTAGTTATCTATTCTGTATATAGTTATACATATAGTATAATATACAGTAGTTATCTATTCTGTATATAGTTATACATATAGTATAATATACAGTAGTTATCTATTATGTATATAGTTATACATATAGTATAATATACAGTAGTTATCTATTCTGTATATAGTTATACATATAGTATAATATACAGTAGTTATCTATTATGTATATAGTTATACATATAGTATAATATACAGTAGTTATCTATTCTGTATATAGTTATACATATAGTATAATATACAGTAGTTATCTATTCTGTATATAGTTATACATATAGTATAATATACAGTAGTTATCTATTCTGTATATAGTTATACATATAGTATAATATACAGTAGTTATCTATTCTGTATATAGTTATACATATAGTATAATATACAGTAGTTATCTATTCTGTATATAGTTATACATATAGTATAATATACAGTAGTTATCTATTCTGTATATAGTTATACATATAGTATAATATACAGTAGTTATCTATTCTGTATATAGTTATACATATAGTATAATATACAGTAGTTATCTATTCTGTATACAGTTATACATATAGTATAATATACAGTAGTTATCTATTCTGTATATAGTTATACATCCTGTATAATATACAGTAGTTATCTATTATGTATATAGTTATTACATATAATATAATATACAGTAGTTATCTATTCTGTATATAGATATACATATAGTATAATATACAGTAGTTATCTATTCTGTATATAGTTATACATATATATATATATATGTGTATATACCTTTAGCCAAGGCCCTATTCCCCATATAGTGCCATACCTTTAACCAAGGCCCTACCCCCCATATAGTGCCATACCTTTAATCAAGGCCCTATTCCCCATATAGTGCCCTACCTTTAGCCAAGGCCCTATTCCCCATATAGTGCCCTACCCCCCATATAGTGCCCTACCTCTAACCAAGGCCCACGGGGTCAAAAACTCTGGTGGAAAGTTGTGCATTATCTAGGGAATAGGGTGCAGCCAAAGCCCTTCAGTGGAACAGAGCTTTGACCTTGTAGCAGAGTGGTGAGTCAGAGCAGAGCAGCATCTTCCTGAAGGTGTTTCGTAGCTCTGCGCTGCGGAAGGCGTAGATGGCCGGGTCGACCACGGCGTGACTCATCAGCAGAACCAAATTCAGCTGGAACAGAGAGCGGTAGCACTCACAGTAGGGGTTCTCTACACACACCATGAGGAGGAGGAGGTGGAGGAAGAAAGGCGCCCAGCACACCACAAACACCCCGAATAGCATGGTGAGCGTGAGCGCCCCCCGGAGGCTGCGGCGCGGCATGGCACTCCCGGGCAGCGCTGCAATCTTCCTGGCGTGAGACCGAGCCAGCAGGAACATGTGGACGTAGAGGAAGAGGATGAGGAGCAGCGAGATGAGGAAGAGCACGATGAAAAAGATCTTGATGACCGTGGCGTCACAGAACGCCACCATGACCGCCCCGGCGACGCCGCATAGCGCCCAGATCCCAGCCAGGGCGGCGGCGGCTCGCCTCGTGGTCATGATGTTGTGGTAGCGCAGTGCGTGGAAGATGGTGACGTAGCGGTCCACAGCGATGGCCAGGAAGCTGCAGATGCAGCCGATAAAAGACATGCAGAGCAGTGCGTCTATGAGGTCATCGACCCTCCGGACGGAGTCCCCTCGGGAGTCCAGTTGTCCGACATCACTGAACTCCATCATCAGGGTTTCCCAGGTCTTGGAGAGGGAGGAGATGGTGTTGAACGTGGCCAGGCTACAGATAAACATGTACATCGGGGAGTGGAGGTTCTTGTTGCGCACCACGGCCACCACCACCAACAGGTTCTCACTGAGAGACACCATACCCAACACTAAGAACACCAGGTGGGGGACCTTCACCACCTGACAGTCTGTGTGGTTGGAGGAGAGAGCAGAGACATCATTCATTATGGAGACCACAGACAGTGTCAGAGCAACGCCCACAGTAGATCAGAACAGGGTGTTTCAGAATAGATCAGAACAGGGTGTTTCAGATCAGATCAGAACAGGGTGTTTCAGATCAGATCAGAACAGGGTGTTTCAGAGTAGATCAGAACAGGGTGTTTTAGAATAGATCAGAACAGGGTGTTTCAGAATAGATCAGAACAGGGTGTTTTAGAATAACATCCAGATCAGAACAGAACGGGGTGTTTCAGAGTAACGTCCAGATCAGAACAGAACAGGGTGTTTCAGAGTAACGTCCAGATCAGATCAGAACAGGGTGTTTCAGAATAGATCAGAACACGGTGTTTTAGAATAACATTCAGATCAGAACAGAACAGAGTATTTCAGAATAGATCAGAACAGGGTGTTTCAGAATAGATCAGAACAGGGTGTTTTAGAATAACATCCAGAACAGATCAGAACAGGGTGTTTCAGAGTAACGTCCAGATCAGATCAGAACAGGGTGTTTCAGAGTAACGTACAGATCAGATCGGAACAGGGTGTTTCAGAGTAACGTCCAGATCAGAACAGGATGTTTCAGAGTAATGTCCAGAACAGAACAGGGTGTTTCAGAGTAACATCCAGATCAGAACAGGGTGTTTCAGAGTAACGTCCAGATCAGAACAGGGTGTTTCAAAGTAACATTACATTTACATTTAAGTCATTTGGCAGACGCTCTTATCCAGAGCGACTTACGTCAAGAACAGATCAGATCAGGGTGTTTCAGAGTAACGTCCAGATCAGAACGGGGTGTTTCAGAGTAACGTCAAGAACAGATCAGAACAGAACGGGGTGTTTCAGAGTAACGTCAAGAACAGAACAGGGTGTTTCAGAGTAACATCCAGATCAGAACAGAACAGGGTGTTTCAGAGTAACGTCCAGATCAGATCAGAACAGGGTGTTTCAGAGTAACGTCCAGATCAGAACAGAACAGGGTGTTTCAGAGTAACGTCCAGATCAGAACAGGACAGGGTGTTTCAGAGTAACGTCCACAATAGATCAGAACAGGGTGTTTCAGAGTAACGTCCAGATCAGAACAGGGTGTTTTCAGAGTAACGTCCAGATCAGAACAGGGTGTTTCAGAGTAACGTCCAAATCAGAACAGAACAGGGTTTTTCAGAATAACGTCCAGATCAGATCAGAACAGGGTGTTTCAGAATAGATCAGAACAGAGGCAGAGCGGGACTGTCAGAGCTTTGGTTCAGACAGTTAGCTGAAATGTTTCAGCTTTGGTTCAGACAGTTAGCTGAAATGTTTAATCTTTGGTTCAGACAGTTAGCTGAAATGTTTCAACTTTGGTTCAGACAGTTAGCTGAAATGTTTAATCTTTGGTTCAGACAGTTAGCTGAAATGTTTCAGCTTTGGTTCAGACAGTTAGCTGAAATGTTTAATCTTTGGTTCAGACAGTTGTCAAGTGAGGTTTGGTTCAGACAGTTGGTTGTACTGTCTCCTCAGCAGTGTGATGGCACTCTGCATGGACCTGATGGGTGGTAATTGTGATGGATCATGTTAGTAGACCAGGTACTGTAGAGAGGAGATGATTCTGGAGAGGAGATGATTCTGGAGAGGAGATGATTCTGGAGAGGAGATGATTCTGGAGAAGAGATGATTCTGGAGAAGAGATGATTCTGGAGAAGAGATGATTCTGGAGAAGAGATGATTCTGGAGAGGAGATGATTCTGGAGAGGAGATGATTCTGGAGAGGAGATGATTCTGGAGAAGAGATGATTCTGGAGAGGAGATGATTCTGGAGAGGAGATGATTCTGGAGAGGAGATGATTCTGGAGAGGAGGTGATTCTGGAGAAGAGATGATTCTGGAGAGGAGATGATTCTGGAGAAGAGATGATTCTGGAGAAGAGATGATTCTGGAGAGGAGATGATTCTGGAGAGGAGATGATTCTGGAGAGGAGGTGATTCTGGAGAAGAGATGATTCTGGAGAGGAGATGATTCTGGAGAGGAGGTGATTCTGGAGAAGAGATGATTCTGGAGAGGAGATGATTCTGGAGAGGAGATGATTCTGGAGAGGAGATGATTCTGGAGAGGAGATGATTCTGGAGAGGAGATGATTCTGGAGAGGAGATGATTCTGGAGAAGAGATGATTCTGGAGAGGAGATGATTCTGGAGAGGAGATGATTCTGGAGAAGAGATGATTCTGGAGAGGAGATGATTCTGGAGAGGAGATGATTCTGGAGAGGAGATGATTCTGGAGAAGAGATGATTCTGGAGAGGAGGTGATTCTGGAGAGGAGATGATTCTGGAGAGGAGGTGATTCTGGAGAAGAGATGATTCTGGAGAAGACACCCACCTGTGGAAAGAAAACAAAAACATTAAAGAAATTACATCAAATTTAATTGAACACATGATGAGTGTGTTAGTGTGTGTGTGTTTGTTATGTGTCATTTTACAACCTGTGTTGTGATAATTGTGTTGTTTGCCTTGACATCGTGATATATAGGCCTTGACATCGTGATATGTACAGTAGGCCTAAGGCCTTAACTGACTTGCCTAGTTATTAAAGGTTAAATAAACGTGAAATAAATTAACAGATACCTCAAATGCCGACTGCAGTAGTTACAGTGCCTTGCGAAAGTATTCGGCCATCTTGAACTTTGCGACCTTTTGCCACATTTCAGGCTTCAAACATAAAGATATAAAACTGTATTTTTTGTGAAGAATCAACAAGTGGGACACAATCATGAAGTGGAACGACATTTATTGGATATTTCAAACTTTTTTAACAAATCAAAAACTGAAAAATTGGGTGTGCAAAATTATACAGCCCCTTTACTTTCAGTGCAGCAAACTCTCTCCAGAAGTTCAGTGAGGATCTCTGAATGATCCAATGTTGACCTAAATGACTAATGATGATAAATACAATCCACCTGTGTGTAATCAAGTCTCCGTATAAATGCACCTGCACTGTGATAGTCTCAGAGGTCCGTTAAAAGCGCAGAGAGCATCATGAAGAACAAGGAACACACGAGGCAGGTCCGAGATACTGTTGTGAAGAAGTTTAAAGCCGGATTTGGATACAAAAAGATTTCCCAAGCTTTAAAAATCCCAAGGAGCACTGTGCAAGCGATAATATTGAAATGGAAGGAGTATCAGACCACTGCAAATCTACCAAGACCTGGCCGTCCCGCTAAACTTTCAGTTCATACAAGGAGAAGACTGATCAGAGATGCAGCCAAGAGGCTCATGATCACTCTGGATGAACTGCAGAGATCTACAGCTGAGGTGGGAGACTCTGTCCATAGGACAACAATCAGTCGTATATTGCACAAATCTGGCCTTTATGGAAGAGTGGCAAGAAGAAAGCCATTTCTTAAAGATATCCATAAAAAGTGTTGTTTAAAGTTTGCCACAAGCCACCTGGGAGACACACCAAACATGTGGAAGGAGGTGCTCTGGTCAGATGAAACCAAAATTGAACTTTTTGGCAACAATGCAAAACGTTATGTTGGCGTAAAAGCAACACAGCTCATCACCCTGAACATACCATCCCCACTGTCAAACATGGTGGTGGCAGCATCATGGTTTGGGCCTGCTTTTCTTCAGCAGGGACAGGGAAGATGGTTAAAATTGATGGGAAGATGGATGGAGCCAAATACAGGACCATTCTGGAAGAAAACCTGATGGAGTCTGCAAAAGACCTGAGACTGGGACGGAGATTTGTCTTCCAACAAGACAATGATCCAAAACATAAAGCAGAATCTACAATGGAATGGTTCAAAAATAAACATATCCAGGTGTTAGAATGGCCAAGTCAAAGTCCAGACCTGAATCCAATCGAGAATCTGTGGAAAGAACTGAAAACTGCTGTTCACAAATGCTCTCCATCCAACCTCACTGAGCTCGAGCTGTTTTGCAAGGAGGAAAGGGAAAAAATGTCAGTCTCTCGATGTGCAAAACTGATAGAGACATACCCCAAGCGACTTACAGCTGTAATCGAAGCAAAAGGTGGCGCTACAAAGTATTAACTTAAGGGGGCTGAATAATTTTGCACGCCCAATTTTTCAGTTTTTGATTTGTTAAAAAAGTTTGAAATATCCAATAAATGTCGTTCCACTTCATGATTGTGTCCCACTTGTTGTTGATTCTTCACAAAAAAATACAGTTTTACATCTTTATGTTTGAAGCCTGAAATGTGGCAAAAGGTCGCAAAGTTCAAGGGGGCCGAATACTTTCGCAAGGCACTGTAGCTGTATGGAATGGCTGTGAGAAGGACCTGATCCCTTGATGGGCTTTGGTTAATAGGAATTGAGATATCTGAGAGAGCCGTGCGTGTGAGTGGTGCTTCAGAGCAAGGCTATGGGGAGTACGGCCACGGACAAGCCTTGGAATTATTACATTCAGCCCAAGGGCACAATGGCCCCTGTGGCAGCAAGGCATTCATTTTGTTAAAGGGCACAATGGCCCCTGTGGCAGCAAGGCATTCATTTTGTTAAAGGGCACAATGGCCCCTGTGGCAGCAAGGCATTCATTTTGTTAAAGGGCACAATGGCCCCTGTGGCAGCAAGGCATTCATTTTGTTAAAGGGCATTATGGCCACTGTGGCAGCAAGGCATTCATTTTGTTAAAGGACATTATGGCCACTGTGGCAGCAAGGCATTCATTTTGTTAAAGGACATTATGGCCACTGTGGCAGCAAGGCATTCATTTTGTTAAAGGGCACAATGGCCACTGTGGCAGCAAGGCATTCATTTTGTTAAAGGGCACAATGGCCCCTGTGGCAGCAAGGCATTCATTTTGTTAAAGGGCATTATGGCCCCTGTGGCAGCAAGGCATTCATTTTGTTAAAGGGCATTATGGCCACTGTGGCAGCAAGGCATTCATTTTGTTAAAGGACATTATGGCCACTGTGGCAGCAAGGCATTCATTTTGTTAAAGGACATTATGGCCACTGTGGCAGCAAGGCATTCATTTTGTTAAAGGGCACAATGGCCACTGTGGCAGCAAGGCATTCATTTTGTTAAAGGGCACAATGGCCCCTGTGGCAGCAAGGCATTCATTTTGTTAAAGGGCATTATGGCCCCTGTGGCAGCAAGGCATTCATTTTGTTAAAGGGCACAATGGCCCCTGTGGCAGCAAGGTGTTCATTTTGTTAAAGGGCATTATGGCCCCTGTGGCAGCAAGGCATTCATTTTGTTAAAGGGCATTATGGCCACTGTGGCAGCAAGGCATTCATTTTGTTAAAGGACATTATGGCCCCTGTGGCAGCAAGGCATTCATTTTGTTAAAGGACATTATGGCCCCTGTGGCAGCAAGGCATTCATTTTGTTAAAGGGCACAATGGCCCCTGTGGCAGCAAGGCATTCATTATGTTAAAGGGCACAATGGCCCCTGTGGCAGCAAGGCATTCATTATGTTAAAGGACATTGTGGCCACTGTGGCAGCAAGGCATTCATTTTGTTAAAGGGCACAATGGCCACTGTGGCAGCAAGGCATTCATTATGTTAAAGGGGATTATGGCCACTGTGGCAGCAAGGCATTCATTTTGTTAAAGGGCATTATGGCCACTGTGGCAGCAAGGCATTCATTTTGTTAAAGGACATTATGGCCCCTGTGGCAGCAAGGCATTCATTTTGTTAAAGGACATTATGGCCACTGTGGCAGCAAGGCATTCATTTTGTTAAAGGGCACAATGGCCCCTGTGGCAGCAAGGCATTCATTATGTTAAAGGGCACAATGGCCACTGTGGCAGCAAGGATTCATTTTGTTAAAGGACATTATGGCCACTGTGGCAGCAAGGCATTCATTATGTTAAAGGGCATTATGGCCACTGTGGCAGCAAGGCATTCATTATGTTAAAGGGCACAATGGCCCCTGTGGCAGCAAGGCATTCATTTTGTTAAAGGGCATTATGGCCCCTGTGGCAGCAAGGCATTCATTTTGTTAAAGGGCACAATGGCCACTGTGGCAGCAAGGCATTCATTTTGTTAAAGGGCACAATGGCCACTGTGGCAGCAAGGCATTCATTATGTTAAAGGGCACAATGGCCCCTGTGGCAGCAAGGCATTCATTATGTTAAAGGGCACAATGGCCCCTGTGGCATTAAGGCATTCATTTTGTTAAAGGGCACAATGGCCCCTGTGGCAGCAAGGCATTCATTTTGTTAAAGGGCACAATGGCCACTGTGGCAGCAAGGCATTCATTATGTTAAAGGGCACAATGGCCCCTGTGGCAGCAAGGCATTCATTATGTTAAAGAGAACAATGGCCACTGTGGCAGCAAGGCATTCATTTTGTTAAAGGGCACAATGGCCACTGTGGCAGCAAGGCATTCATTTTGTTAAAGGGCACAATGGCCACTGTGGCAGCAAGGCATTCATTTTGTTAAAGGGCACAATGGCCCCTGTGGCAGCAAGGCATTCATTATGTTAAAGGGCACAATGGCTACTGTGGCAGCAAGGCATTCATTTTGTTATTGGACATTATGGCCACTGTGGCAGCAAGGCATTCATTATGTTAAAGGGCACAATGGCCACTGTGGCAGCAAGGCATTCATTTTGTTAAATGGCATTATGGCCCCTGTGGCAGCAAGGCATTCATTTTGTTAAAGGGCATTATGGCCCCTGTGGCAGCAAGCCATTCATTTTGTTAAAGGACATTATAGCCCCTGTGGCAGCAAGGCATTCATTTTGTTAAAGGACATTATGGCCACTGTGGCAGCAAGGCATTCATTTTGTTAAAGGGCATTATGGCCCCTGTGGCAGCAAGGCATTCATTTTGTTAAAGGACATTATGGCCACTGTGGCAGCAAGGCATTCATTTTGTTAAAGGGCACAATGGCCCCTGTGTCAGCAAGGCATTCATTATGTTAAAGGGCACAATGGCCACTGTGGCAGCAAGGCATTCATTTTGTTAAAGGACATTATGGCCACTGTGGCAGCAAGGCATTCATTATGTTAAAGAGAACAATGGCCACTGTGGCAGCAAGGCATTCATTTTGTTAAAGGGCACAATGGCCACTGTGGCAGCAAGGCATTCATTATGTTAAAGGGCACAATGGCCACTGTGGCAGCAAGGCATTCATTATGTTAAAGGGCACAATGGCTCCTGTGGCAGCAAGGCATTCATTATGTTAAAGAGAACAATGGCCACTGTGGCAGCAAGGCATTCATTTTGTTAAAGGGCACAATGGCCACTGTGGCAGCAAGGCATTCATTTTGTTAAAGGGCACAATGGTCACTGTGGCAGCAAGCCATTCATTATGTTAAAGGACATTATGGCCACTGTGGCAGCAAGGCCTTCATTTTGTTAAAGGGCACAATGGCCCCTGTGGCAGCAAGGCATTCATTATGTTAAAGGTCACAATGGCCACTGTGGCAGCAAGGCATTCATTTTGTTAAAGGACATTATGGCCACTGTGGCAGCAAGGCATTCATTATGTTAAAGAGAACAATGGCCACTGTGGCAGCAAGGCATTCATTTTGTTAAAGGGCACAATGGCCACTGTGGCAGCAAGGCATTCATTTTGTTAAAGGGCACAATGGCCACTGTGGCAGCAAGGCATTCATTATGTTAAAGGGCACAATGGCTCCTGTGGCAGCAAGGCATTCATTATGTTAAAGAGAACAATGGCCACTGTGGCAGCAAGGCATTCATTTTGTTAAAGGGCACAATGGCCACTGTGGCAGCAAGGCATTCATTTTGTTAAAGGGCACAATGGTCACTGTGGCAGCAAGGCATTCATTATGTCATAGGGCACAATGGCCCCTGTGGCAGCAAGCCATTCATTATGTAAGGGATTTCACCCCCGTAGTGGACAAAAATGAATGGCAAGTTATTGGCATTGACCGAACCATGCACACATTGGCCAATACCACCCAAAGCGGCGTTGATTCATGCAAAGTTTACTGCTATTGCCATATGGGTATTGCCAGTTGTAACACTTCAAAAATCCAACAGGTGGCGATTGCACTCCACCATGGTTTTTCATATTGGTATTGGACTCCAAGTCAACATCCAAAAGCCAAATTTTGAAAAAACGAATTTTTTGAAAAAAACGTATCACCCCTTAAAAAGTGCTTTCTGGACCGTTTTTCGAAATTCTTTCGCTTTTTTGACAATTACACATGTATAAGAACTGTATGAAAATACTTTTGTCCAATTTTATTAACATAATTTTTTATTTTTTTTTACTTGCGCATATTGCATATGTTTTGTCCATTTGCAATATGATTTCATAGGAAGTCAGAAGTCAAAAGTCAAAAATTCTTAAATTTCATAAAAAACTTCACACACCCCTAAAAAAGTGCTTTCTGGACCGTTTTTCGAAATTTTTTCGCATTTTGTGTCAGTTACACACGTATAAGAACTGTATCAACATACTTTAGTCATATTTTATTATCATAATTTTTTTTATTTTTTTTACTTGCGCATATTGCATGTGTTTTGTCCATCTGCAATATGATTTCATAGGAAGTCAGAAGTCAAAAGTCAAAAATTATTAAATTTCATAAAAAACTTCACACACCCCTAAAAAAGTGCTTTCTGGACCGTTTTTCGAAATTTTTTCGCATTTTGTGTCAGTTACACACGTATAAGAACTGTATCAACATACTTTAGTCATATTTTATTATTATAATGTTTTTGTTTTTTTTTGCTTGTGCATAAGGCATATGTTTTGTGGGGGCCAAATGTCATAAGAAATTTGACATGCTCAAAAATCCTTCAGAAATGCAAAATTGACTGGCCTGATGAACTCGGGATGGCCGGGCAGTGATTGTTGTTCCTTTCAATCACTCGTGGTGTTGATTTCATCATGTCCATTTGTTTATGTTTTCTCACTTTTGCAAAGTCACTGTGCATTTGCCATATGGTTAACTGGGCATTCACCATCACCAATTTGTCATGCCATAAAAATCATGCAGGAATGCCAAATTGACTGGCCCGATGAACTCGGGATGGCTGGGCAGTGATTCTGGTACCTCTCCATCGCTCGTTTGGGTTGATTTCAGAATGTCGCTTTTGGTGATGGTACCTCACTGTTAAAACATATTGCAAATGTTCCTTACTTTTTCAAAGTCACTGAAAATTTTTGCAGGAATGCCAAATTGACTGGCCCGATGACCTCGGGATGGCTTGGCAGTGATTCTGGTACCTCTCCATCACTCGTTATGGTCGATTCCAGAATGTCCATTTGGTGATTTTTCTCACTCTTTCAAAGTCACTGTGCATTTGCCATATGGTTAACTGGGCAGTCACCATCACCAATTTGTCATGCTATAAAAATCATGCAGGAATGCCAAATTGACTGGCCCGATGACATAGGGATGGCTGGGCAGTGATTTTGGTACCTCTCCATCGCTCGTTTGGGTTGATTTCAGAATGTCGCTTTTGGTGATGGTACCTCACTGTTAAAACATATTGCAAATGTTCCTTACTTTTGCAAAGTCACTAAAAAATTTTGCAGGAATGCCAAATTGACTGGCCCGATGACCTCGGGATGTCTGGGCAGTGATTCTGGTACCTCTCCATCGCTCGTTAGGGTTGATTCCAGAATGTCCATTTGGTGATTTTTCTCACTCTTTCAAAGTCACTGTGCATTTGCCATATGGTTAACTGGGCAGTCACCATCACCAATTTGTCATGCTATAAAAATCATGCAGGAATGCCAAATTGACTGGCCCGATGACCTCGGGATGGCTGGGCAGTGATACTGGTACCTCTCCATGGCTCTTTTGGGTTGATTTCAGAATGTCGCTTTTGGTGATGGTACCTCACTGTTAAAACATATTGCAAATGTTCCTTACTTTTGCAAAGTCACTGAAAATTTGTGCAGGAATGCCAAATTGACTGGCCCGATGAACTCGGGATGGCTTGGCAGTGATTCTGGTACCTCTTCGTCACTCGTTAGGGTCGATTCCAGAATGTCCATTTGGTGATTTTTCTCACTTTTGCAAAGTCACTGTGCATTTGCCATATGGTTAACTGGGCAGTCACCATCACCAATTTGTCATGCCATAAAAATCATGCAGGAATGCCAAATTGACTGGCCCGATGACATAGGGATGTCTGGGCAGTGATACTGGTACCTCTCCATGGCTCGTTTGGGTTGATTTCAGAATGTCGCTTTTGGTGATGGTACCTCACTGTTAAAACATATTGCAAATGTTCCTTACTTTTGCAAAGTCACTGAAAATTTTTGCAGGAATGCCAAATTGACTGGCCCGATGACCTCGGGATGGCTGGGCAGTGATACTGGTACCTCTCCATGGCTCGTTTGGGTTGATTTCAGAATGTCGCTTTTGGTGATGGTACCTCACTGTTAAAACATATTGCAAATGTTCCTTACTTTTGCAAAGTCACTGAAAATTTTTGCAGGAATGCCAAATTGACTGGCCCGATGACCTCGGGATGGCTTGGCAGTGATTCTGGTACCTCTCCATCACTCGTTTGGGTTGATTTCAGAATGTCCATTTGGTCATGTTTTCTCACTTTTGCAAAGTCACTGTGCATTTGCCATATGGTTAACTGGGCAGTCACCATCACCAATTTGTCATGCCATAAAAATCATGCAGGAATGCCAAATTGACTGGCCCGATGACCTCAGGATGGCTGGGCAGTGATACTGGTACCTCTCCATGGCTCGTTTGGGTTGATTTCAGAATGTCGCTTTTGGTGATGGTACCTCACTGTTAAAACATATTGCAAATGTTCCTTACTTTTGCAAAGTCACTGAAAATTTTTGCAGGAATGCCAAATTGACTGGCCCGATGAAGTCGGGATGGCTTGGCAGTGATTCTGGTACCTCTCCATCGCTCGTTTGGGCTGATTTCAGAATGTCCATTTGGTGATTTTTCTCACTCTTTCAAAGTCACTGTGCAGTTGCCATATGGTTAACTGGGCAGTCACCATCACCAATTTGTCATGCTATAAAAATCATGCAGGAATGCCAAATTGACTGGCCCGATGACCTCGGGATGGCTGGGCAGTGATACTGGTACCTCTCCATGGCTCGTTTGGGTTGATTTCAGAATGTCGCTTTTGGTGATGGTACCTCACTGTTAAAACATATTGCAAATGTTCCTTACTTTTGCAAAGTCACTGAAAATTTGTGCAGGAATGCCAAATTGACTGGCCCGATGAACTCGGGATGGCTTGGCAGTGATTCTGGTACCTCTCCATCACTCGTTAGGGTTGATTTCAGAATGTCCATTTGGTCATGTTTTCTCACTTTTGCAAAGTCACTGTGCATTTGCCATATGGTTAACTGGGCAGTCACCATCACCAATTTGTCATGCCATAAAAATCATGCAGGAATGCCAAATTGACTGGCCCGATGACCTCAGGATGGCTGGGCAGTGATTTTGGTACCTCTCCATGGCTCGTTTGGGTTGATTTCAGAATGTCGCTTTTGGTGATGGTACCTCACTGTTAAAACATATTGCAAATGTTCCTTACTTTTGCAAAGTCACTGAAAATTTTTGCAGGAATGCCAAATTGACTGGCCCGATGACCTCGGGATGGCTGGGCAGTGATACTGGTACCTCTCCATCGCTCATTTGGGCTGATTTCAGAATGTCCATTTGGTGATTTTTCTCACTCTTTCAAAGTCACTGTGCATTTGCCATATGGTTAACTGGGCAGTCACCATCACCAATTTGTCATGCCATAAAAATCATGCAGGAATGCCAAATTGACTGGCCCGATGACCTCAGGATGGCTGGGCAGTGATTTTGGTACCTCTCCATCGCTCGTTTGGGTTGATTTCAGAATGTCGCTTTTGGTGATGGTACCTCACTGTTAAAACATATTGCAAATGTTCCTTACTTTTGCAAAGTCACTGAAAATTTTTGCAGGAATGCCAAATTGACTGGCCCGATGACCTCGGGATGGCTGGGCAGTGATACTGGTACCTCTCCATGGCTCGTTTGGGTTGATTTCAGAATGTCGCTTTTGGTGATGGTACCTCACTGTTAAAACATATTGCAAATGTTCCTTACTTTTGCAAAGTCACTGAAAATTTGTGCAGGAATGCCAAATTGACTGGCCCGATGAACTCGGGATGGCTTGGCAGTGATTCTGGTACCTCTCCATCACTCGTTAGGGTTGATTTCAGAATGTCGCTTTTGGTGATGGTACCTCACCGCTTAAACATATTGCTAATGGACAAGAGTCACCTGCAAGTCACCGTCCATCAGTCAATTTGATATCATTCTGACACCAAACGGATACAAACTGACACCAAACCCACTTTTCCCAACTCATTTAGGAGCCAAGTATAACATACTTCAGAGCTGGCCCAAAATTCACAAGGCCTTCGGTACAAAACATTAAAAAACCATAAAACACATAGTTACTTTCTAGCTGCGGGGCCAGTTCGGACATTATGTGTAGTCCTATGTGAGGCGACCCCGAATCCCGAGTTTCGGCCCGATAGGTCATTTGGTGTCCGAGTAAAAGCCTAATTGGTGCTGAAAATCCACTTTTTTCAATGCCTTGCTACGGGGTCCTTGAATGAGCTATCGGACCGAGATGTTGGGTTCTGTCTCTATGGGCAGAGACGGTCACAATGCACCTAGTCTTGTGTCTCTGGGACATTTCTAAATGTCGCCATTTTCGTAATGGTCAAAATGAATTGAAGTCATTGCAAATGTTCGACGCTGTTTCTCGGTCCGAGAACCTCCTAGAGCGCCGTAACTCACCACGCACTATCTACCTGAGGTCTAGAACAGGATTCTAAAGTTTCGGAACTCTAGGTCTGACGGTTCTTTTTTAGCTCGAACAAAGCTAACTATTGGAGGCACTGTCAGTCTCTACACACCCCAATACGTCCCTCCATCCAAGTTGTGTATCTGTGTGATTTATTTTTCCTTTGAATTTTTATGGGAAAAATGACTGATTTACAGTTCATGGGGGTTGTCTAATCACACATATGAAGTTTTGGACAGATCTGATTTTTTTAACCCTTCCAAACAGCCCCTGAGACACCAATTATGGCACTTCCGGTTGGCACAGGAAGCTATAAATACACACATGTCTTGACTGACATAGAAACCTAGGGAATCCTGAGTTTTAAGTCTTTAAGTTGAGAATTGACTGATCTACACAGGGTTGAAAAATGCAGAGGCCTCGGCACCTTTCGAGGTGATGTACATCCAAATACCTTTTGGGTCAATTTAACCACTTCCGGTTGCTCCAGGAAGCTTAGAATCGACACAGGTAGACCTCATAGTGGTCTGATGGAATGTCATAGAAGACAGGTTCATACAGCATTCATAACCCATAAAGACCCCAGGTTGTATTTAGGGGAGCAGGCAATGTATTCCTATGGGGAGAGAAGTCAATGCACACTGTTTTTTTGTAAACACCTTCTTTTAACTGTGAAAGGTTAATGCCACACAGTCAAGGTTAGGCTTGCACAGATCGGGAGGACCTTAGGAACAGTCCTGTGTTTGAATTGTCCTTCTAAACCTAACGGTTCCGCCGCTGTCACCCAAAATCCAATGACATTGTGGTGCAGGCATCATTGTGGGCCTATTTTTCTCATGGTCGCTGCGCTCAGACCGAGCGAGCTACGGTCAAGCGGGGCACCTCGTTGGACTCGGCACGGCCTTGGGATTATGTTTATGCCATTGCCTGCTCTCTGTGTCTTTAAACACCACGCTTTGTCACTCCATCCTTGCTGTGTGTGTGAGAGAGCTTTTCTTTGACATCTGTTGGGAAAAATGACTGATTTACAGTTCATGGGGGTTGTCTAATCACACATATGAAGTTTTGGACAGATCTGATTTTTTTAACCCTTCCAAACAGCCCCTGAGTCACCAATTATGGCACTTCCGGTTGGCACAGGAAGCTATAAATACACACATGTCTTGACTGACATAGAAACCTAGGGAATCCTGAGTTTTAAGTCTTTAAGTTGAGAATTGACTGATCTACACAGGGTTGAAAAATGCAGAGGCCTCGGCACCTTTCGAGGTGATGTACATCCAAATACCTTTTGGGTCAATCTAACCACTTCCGGTTGCTCCAGGAAGCTTAGAATCGACACAGGTAGACCTCATAGTGGTCTGATGGAATGTCATAGAAAACAGGTTCATACAGCATTCATAACCCATAAAGACCCCAGGTTGTATTTAGGGGAGCAGGCAATGTATTCCTATGGGGAGAGAAGTCAATGCACACTGTTTTTTTGTAAACACCTTCTTTTAACTGTGAAAGGTTAATGCCACACAGTCAAGGTTAGGCTTGCACAGATCGGGAGGACCTTAGGAACAGTCCTGTGTTTGAATTGTCCTTCTAAACCTAACGGTTCCGCCGCTGTCACCCAAAATCCAATGACATTGTGGTGCAGGCATCATTGTGGGCCTATTTTTCTCATGGTCGCTGCGCTCAGACCGAGCGAGCTACGGTCAAGAGGGGCACCTCGTTGGACTCGGCACGGCCTTGGGATTATGTTTATGCCATTGCCTGCTCTCTGTGTCTTTAAACACCACGCTTTGTCACTCCATCCTTGCTGTGTGTGTGTGTGAGAGCTTTTCTTTGACATCTGTTGGGGAAAATGACTGATTTACAGTTCATGGGGGTTGTCTAATCACACATATGAAGTTTTGGACAGATCTGATTTTTTTAACCCTTCCAAACAGCCCCTGAGTCACCAATTATGGCACTTCCGGTTGGCACAGGAAGCTGTAACTCAACATACATCCTCATTGGGCTATTCCATTAGAGAATCCTGAGTTTTAAGTCTTTACCATGAAAACTGACTGATTTACACAGGGTTCAATGCAATATGTCCATCAAATTGCAGGCAGTGTATGGGTATACACTTTTAGGGCGATTTGAACCACTTCCGGTTGGTCCAGGAAGCTTAGAATCGACACAGGTAGACCTTATAGTGGTCTGATGGACTGGTACCAAAGACAGGTTCATACAACATTCATAACCCATATAGACTCCAGGTTGTATTTAGTGGAGCAGCCAATATATTCCTATGGGGAGAGAAGTCAATGAACACTGTTTTTATGTAAACACCTTCTTTTGACTGTGAAGGGTTAATGTCACACGGTCAAGGATAGGCTTGGACAGATCAGGAGGACCTTAGGAACAGTCCTGTGGTTGAATTGTCTTTCTAAACCTAACGGTTCCGCCGCTGTCACCCAAAATCAAATGACGTACTGGTGAAGGCTTAATATTGGGCCTATTTTTCTCATGGTCGCCGCGCTCAGACCGAGCGAGCTACGGTCAAGCGGGGCACCTCGTTGGACTCGGCACAGTCTGGACACTATGGTCATGCCATTGTTTGTGTTGATTTCAGAATGTCCATTTGGTCATGTTTTCTCACTTTTGCAAAGTCACTGTGCATTTGCCATATGGTTAACTGGGCAGTCACCATCACCAATTTGTCATGCCATAAAAATCATGCAGGAATGCCAAATTGACTGGCCCGATGACATAGGGATGTCTGGGCAGTGATACTGGTACCTCTCCATGGCTCGTTTGGGTTGATTTCAGAATGTCGCTTTTGGTGATGGTACCTCACCGCTTAAACATATTGCAAATGTTACTTACTTTTGCAAAGTCACTGAAAATTTTTGCAGGAATGCCAAATTGACTGGCCCGATGACCTCGGGATGGCTTGGCAGTGATTCTGGTACCTCTCCATGGCTCGTTTGGGTTGATTTCAGAATGTCGCTTTTGGTGATGGTACCTCACCGCTTAAACATATTGCAAATGTTACTTACTTTTGCAAAGTCACTGAAAATTTTTGCAGGAATGCCAAATTGACTGGCCCGATGACCTCGGGATGGCTTGGCAGTGATTCTGGTACCTCTCCATGGCTCGTTTGGGTTGATTTCAGAATGTCGCTTTTGGTGATGGTACCTCACCGCTTAAACATATTGCAAATGTTACTTACTTTTGCAAAGTCACTGAAAATTTTTGCAGGAATGCCAAATTGACTGGCCCGATGACCTCGGGATGGCTTGGCAGTGATTCTGGTACCTCTCCATGGCTCGTTTGGGTTGATTTCAGAATGTCGCTTTTGGTGATGGTACCTCACCGCTTAAACATATTGCAAATGTTCCTTACTTTTGCAAAGTCACTAAAAATTCTTGCAGGAATGCCAAATTGACTGGCCCGATGACCTCGGGATGGCTTGGCAGTGATTCTGGTACCTCTCCATGGCTCGTTTGGGTTGATTTCAGAATGTCCATTTGGTGATTTTTCTCACTCTTTCAAAGTCACTGTGCATTTGCCATATGGTTAACTGGGCAGTCACCATCACCAATTTGTCATGCCATAAAAATCATGCAGGAATGCCAAATTGACTGGCCCGATGACCTCGGGATGGCTGGGCAGTGATACTGGTACCTCTCCATGGCTCTTTTGGGTTGATTTCAGAATGTCGCTTTTGGTGATGGTACCTCACCGCTTAAACATATTGCAAATGTTACTTACTTTTGCAAAGTCACTGAAAATTTTTGCAGGAATGCCAAATTGACTGGCCCGATGACCTCGGGATGGCTTGGCAGTGATTCTGGTACCTCTCCATCACTCGTTTGGGTTGATTTCAGAATGTCCATTTGGTCATGTTTTCTCACTTTTGCAAAGTCACTGTGCATTTGCCATATGGTTAACTGGGCAGTCACCATCACCAATTTGTCATGCCATAAAAATCATGCAGGAATGCCAAATTGACTGGCCCGATGACCTCGGGATGGCTGGGCAGTGATACTGGTACCTCTCCATGGCTCGTTTGGGTTGATTTCAGAATGTCGCTTTTGGTGATGGTACCTCACTGTTAAAACATATTGCAAATGTTCCTTACTTTTGCAAAGTCACTGAAAATTTGTGCAGGAATGCCAAATTGACTGGCCCGATGAACTCGGGATGGCTTGGCAGTGATTCTGGTACCTCTCCATCACTCGTTAGGGTCGATTCCAGAATGTCCATTTGGTGATTTTTCTCACTCTTTCAAAGTCACTGTGCATTTGCCATATGGTTAACTGGGCATTCACCATCACCAATTTGTCATGCCATAAAAATCATGCAGGAATGCCAAATTGACTGGCCCGATGACCTCGGGATGTCTGGGCAGTGATACTGGTACCTCTCCATCGCTCGTTTGGGTTGATTTCAGAATGTCGCTTTTGGTGATGGTACCTCACCGCTTAAACATATTGCTAATGGACAAGAGTCACCTGCAAGTCACCGTCCATCAGTCAATTTGATATCATTCTGACACCAAACTGATACAAACTGACACCAAACCCACTTTTCCCAACTCATTTAGGAGCCAAGTATAACATACTTCAGAGCTGGCCCAAAATTCACAAGGCCTTCGGTACAAAACATTAAAAAACCATAAAACACATAGTTACTTTCTAGCTGCGGGGCCAGTTCGGACATTATGTGTAGTCCTATGTGAGGCGACCCCGAATCCCGAGTTTCGGCCCGATAGGTCATTTGGTGTCCGAGTAAAAGCCTAATTGGTGCTGAAAATCCACTTTTTCAATGCCTTGCTACGGGGTCCTTGAATGAGCTATCGGACCGAGATGTTGGGTTCTGTCTCTATGGGCCGAGACGGTCACAATGCACCTAGTCTTGTGTCTCTGGGACATTTCTAAATGTCGCCATTTTCGTAATGGTCAAAATGAATTGAAGTCATTGCAAATGTTCGACGCTGTTTCTCGGTCCGAGAACATTCTAGAGCGCCGTAACTCACCACGCACTATCTACCTGAGGTCTAGAACAGGATTCTAAAGTTTCGGAACTCTAGGTCTGACGGTTCTTTTTTAGCTCGAACAAAGCTAACTATTGGAGGCACTGTCAGTCTCTACACACCCCAATACGTCCCTCCATCCAAGTTGTGTATCTGTGTGATTTATTTTTCCTTTGAATTTTTATGGGAAAAATGACTGATTTACAGTTCATGGGGGTTGTCTAATCACACATATGAAGTTTTGGACAGATCTGATTTTTTTAACCCTTCCAAACAGCCCCTGAGTCACCAATTATGGCACTTCCGGTTGGCACAGGAAGCTATAAATACACACATGTCTTGACTGACATGGAAACCTAGGGAATCCTGAGTTTTAAGTCTTTAAGTTGAGAATTGACTGATCTACACAGGGTTGAATAATGCAGAGGCCTTGGCACCTTTCGAGGTGATGTACATCCAAATACCTTTTGGGTCAATTTAACCACTTCCGGTTGCTCCAGGAAGCTTAGAATCGACACAGGTAGACCTCATAGTGGTCTGATGGAATGTCATAGAAGACAGGTTCATACAGCATTCATAACCCATAAAGACCCCAGGTTGTATTTAGGGGAGCAGGCAATGTATTCCTATGGGGAGAGAAGTCAATGCACACTGTTTTTTTGTAAACACCTTCTTTTAACTGTGAAAGGTTAATGCCACACAGTCAAGGTTAGGCTTGCACAGATCGGGAGGACCTTAGGAACAGTCCTGTGTTTGAATTGTCCTTCTAAACCTAACGGTTCCGCCGCTGTCACCCAAAATCAAATGACATTGTGGTGCAGGCTTCATTGTGGGCCTATTTTTCTCATGGTCGCTGCGCTCAGACCGAGTGAGCTACGGTCAAGCGGGGCACCTCGTTGGACTCGGCCCTGCCTTGGGATTATGTTTATGCCATTGCCTGCTCTCTGTGTCTTTAAACACCACGCTTTGTCACTCCATCCTTGCTGTGTGTGTGTGTGAGAGCTTTTCTTTGACATCTGTTGGGAAAAATGACTGATTTACAGTTCATGGGTGTTGTCTAATCACACATATGAAGTTTTGGACAGATCTGATTTTTTTAACCCTTCCAAACAGCCCCTGAGACACCAATTATGGCACTTCCGGTTGGCACAGGAAGCTATAAATACACACATGTCTTGACTGACATAGAAACCTAGGGAATCCTGAGTTTTAAGTCTTTAAGTTGAGAATTGACTGATCTACACAGGGTTGAATAATGCAGAGGCCTCGGCACCTTTCGAGGTGATGTACATCCAAATACCTTTTGGGTCAATTTAACCACTTCCGGTTGCTCCAGGAAGCTTAGAATCGACACAGGTAGACCTCATAGTGGTCTGATGGAATGTCATAGAAGACAGGTTCATACAGCATTCATAACCCATAAAGACCCCAGGTTGTATTTAGGGGAGCAGGCAATGTATTCCTATGGGGAGAGAAGTCAATGCACACTGTTTTTTTGTAAACACCTTCTTTTAACTGTGAAAGGTTAATGCCACACAGTCAAGGTTAGGCTTGCACAGATCAGGAGGACCTTAGGAACAGTCCTGTGTTTGAATTGTCCTTCTAAACCTAACGGTTCCGCCGCTGTCACCCAAAATCAAATAACATTGTGGTGCAGGCTTCATTGTGGGCCTATTTTTCTCATGGTCGCTGCGCTCAGACCGAGCGAGCTACGGTCAAGCGGGGCACCTCGTTGGACTCGGCACGGCCTTGGGATTATGTTTATGCCATTGCCTGCTCTCTGTGTCTTTAAACACCACGCTTTGTCACTCCATCCTTGCTGTGTGTGTGTGTGAGAGCTTTTCTTTGACATCTGTTGGGAAAAATGACTGATTTACAGTTCATGGGGGTTGTCTAATCACACATATGAAGTTTTGGACAGATCTGATTTTTTTAACCCTTCCAAACAGCCCCTGAGTCACCAATTATGGCACTTCCGGTTGGCACAGGAAGCTATAAATACACACATGTCTTGACTGACATAGAAACCTAGGGAATCCTGAGTTTTAAGTCTTTAAGTTGAGAATTGACTGATCTACACAGGGTTGAAAAATGCAGAGGCCTCGGCACCTTTCGAGGTGATGTACATCCAAATACCTTTTGGGTCAATCTAACCACTTCCGGTTGCTCCAGGAAGCTTAGAATCGACACAGGTAGACCTCATAGTGGTCTGATGGAATGTCATAGAAGACAGGTTCATACAGCATTCATAACCCATAAAGACCCCAGGTTGTATTTAGGGGAGCAGGCAATGTATTCCTATGGGGAGAGAAGTCAATGCACACTGTTTTTTTGTAAACACCTTCTTTTAACTGTGAAAGGTTAATGCCACACAGTCAAGGTTAGGCTTGCACAGATCGGGAGGACCTTAGGAACAGTCCTGTGTTTGAATTGTCCTTCTAAACCTAACGGTTCCGCCGCTGTCACCCAAAATCCAATGACATTGTGGTGCAGGCATCATTGTGGGCCTATTTTTCTCATGGTCGCTGCGCTCAGACCGAGCGAGCTACGGTCAAGAGGGGCACCTCGTTGGACTCGGCACGGCCTTGGGATTATGTTTATGCCATTGCCTGCTCTCTGTGTCTTTAAACACCACGCTTTGTCACTCCATCCTTGCTGTGTGTGTGTGTGAGAGCTTTTCTTTGACATCTGTTGGGATAAATGACTGATTTACAGTTCATGGGGGTTGTCTAATCACACATATGAAGTTTTGGACAGATCTGATTTTTTTAACCCTTCCAAACAGCCCCTGAGTCACCAATTATGGCACTTCCGGTTGGCACAGGAAGCTATAAATACACACATGTCTTGACTGACATAGAAACCTAGGGAATCCTGAGTTTTAAGTCTTTAAGTTGAGAATTGACTGATCTACACAGGGTTGAATAATGCAGAGGCCTCGGCACCTTTCGAGGTGATGTACATCCAAATACCTTTTGGGTCAATCTAACCACTTCCGGTTGCTCCAGGAAGCTTAGAATCAACACAGGTAGACCTCATAGTGGTCTGATGGAATGTCATAGAAGACAGGTTCATACAGCATTCATAACCCATAAAGACCCCAGGTTGTATTTAGGGGAGCAGGCAATGTATTCCTATGGGGAGAGAAGTCAATGCACACTGTTTTTTTGTAAACACCTTCTTTTAACTGTGAAAGGTTAATGCCACACAGTCAAGGTTAGGCTTGCACAGATCGGGAGGACCTTAGGAACAGTCCTGTGTTTGAATTGTCCTTCTAAACCTAACGGTTCCGCCGCTGTCACCCAAAATCAAATGACATTGTGGTGCAGGCTTCATTGTGGGCCTATTTTTCTCATGGTCGCTGCGCTCAGACCGAGTGAGCTACGGTCAAGCGGGGCACCTCGTTGGACTCGGCCCTGCCTTGGGATTATGTTTATGCCATTGCCTGCTCTCTGTGTCTTTAAACACCACGCTTTGTCACTCCATCCTTGCTGTGTGTGTGTGTGTGAGAGCTTTTCTTTGACATCTGTTGGGAAAAATGACTGATTTACAGTTCATGGGGGTTGTCTAATCACACATATGAAGTTTTGGACAGATCTGATTTTTTTAACCCTTCCAAACAGCCCCTGAGACGCCAATTATGGCACTTCCGGTTGGCACAGGAAGCTATAAATACACTCATATCCTCATTGGGGTATGCCTTTACAGAATCCTGAGTTTTAAGTCTTTACGTTAAGAACTGAGTTATTTACGGAGGGTTTAGTGAGTGTGTGTTATTTCAGAAAATCATAGAAAATCACAGAAATGTCGCAGAGCTCCGCAGCACATTTTAAAAATACTCGTATGAACACCCTGCAACTGGATCTGTAACCGTTGAAAAAAAAAACCACCTATATCTGAACATCACGATCTGGTCAACGTACGATTTCTCGTAAATGACGATAGATAAATGGCCGATTTTTTTTTTTTATTGACACCGGAGGCTCCTTGACTTTGACGTGAAGTGAAAAAATCTTTTCTCTATTTTCATTTTGGACCTTTAATCCCAGAAATATGGCCATAACTCAAAAACCGTTGAGGCCTAGACGCCATCTTGTTCGGGGCCATCTTCCCATAATGCCAAACCTACGCCCACCAAGTTTCGGCTTCGAAATATTTTCGGTTTCCGAGATATGGCACGTCGTGATTCGTGATGTTTTGTCCAATAGCAATATGATTGCTTATGCCCTCTTGTGGGATATTTCGGCATTGCGCAAAAATGGGCTAAAATTTGTTTATTTTATTAAACGAAAACCGAATGTCCGACAAAGTTCATTTGATGACTTCCCGGTAGGTCTGGCCCTACCGCTCGGCCCGACGCCGTCCCCGAATTTCTAAAATGTTTTCGGACGTCTAGTAAGGGACCGTACAGTTCCAATAGGGACTTTCTCACTAACTATACGGTGATTGTCGAAATGTTCCCTTAAGGTATGTTAAAGGACATTATGGCCACTGTGGCAGCAAGGCCTTCATTTTGTTAAAGGGCACAATGGCCCCTGTGGCAGCAAGGCATTCATTATGTTAAAGTCGCATCTACACTTCGGTCCGCAGGTAGTATAACTTTTCATTACATTTCATTATAGTACAACGGTTTGATTTGTCTAATCTTAGCAATTTCTTCTTAGCTAGCTACATAGCCGTCTTTGTATCAAAGATATGCTGCTAGCTAGCTAGCCAACCTCTACCGAATTGAACTTCAACTACCCGGTCAACATTCCGCGTCGCTCCACAGGTAGTATCACATTTTCATTTCACTTCATTACAGTACAACGGTTTGATTTGTTTGATCGTAGCTAGCCAGCTACATAGCCGTCTTTGTATCTAAGACAACTGTGTAGTCTAGAGCGATTTTCTAGGTTAGCTGGCCAGCTATTGTCGTTCTTTTAAGGTAACGTAACGCAATCAACCTGCTAGCTAGCCAGCTAGCCCCCGAATAGCAGCACTGTAGAAACTATTACAGTACAACGGTTTGATTTGTTTGATCGTAGCTAGCTAGCTACATAGCCGTCTTTGTATCTAAGACAATTGTGTAGCCTAGAGCGATTTCCTAGGTTAGCTAGCCAGCTATTGTCGTTCTTTTAAGGTAACGTAATGCAATCAACCTGCTAGCTAGCCAGCTAGCCCCCGAATTGTTATGTACTTGAGTGAAGACCCAAAAGCGGTTTTAACAGAAAACAGAGTTCTTTAATGAAAAACAGGAATGGCATAAATCCTCTTCCAACGTAGTCAATGGAACAAAAAGAACGTTAGTATAATGCAGGATGCACCTGCCAGGCAGACTCCGACAGGATAGGACAAGGTGGAAGCAAACGAGACGACAGCTTGCTTCTGGCATCAAAAACACAAACAAGAATCAGACACTGAAAGTAGCAGGAACAGAGAGAGAAATAGAGACCTAATCAGAGGGGGAAGAGAGAACAGGTGGGAAGGAGTGAATGAGCTAGTTAGGGGAGATGTAGAACAGCTGAAGAATGAGAGACAGAGAAGGTAACCTAAAAAGACCAGCAGAGAGAGACAGAGTGAAGAGAAAGGACAGGAACAGACATAACAAGACATGACACGAATAGCAGCACTGTAGAAACTATTACACTCGACGGAACGACTTGATTAGTGTAGTGTCAACATCGCAGCCACTGCCAGCTAGCCTACAAAGTCAACAACGCAGCCACTGCCAGCTAGCCTACTCCAGCAGTACTGTATCATTTCAATCATTTTAGTCAATAAGATTCTTGCTACGTAAGCTTAACTTTCTGAACATTCGAGACGTGTAGTCCACTTGTCATTCCAATCTCCTTTGCATTAGCGTAGCCTCTTCTGTAGCCTGTCAACTATGTGTCTATCTATCCCTGTTCTCTCCTCTCTGCACAGACCATACAAACGCTCCACACCGCGTGGCCGCGGCCACCCTAATCTGGTGGTCCCAGCGCGCACGACCCACGTGGAGTTCCAGGTCTCCGGTAGCCTCTGGAACTGCCGATCTGCGGCCAACAAGGCAGAGTTCATCTCAGCCTATGCCTCCCTCCAGTCCCTCGACTTCTTGGCACTGACGGAAACATGGATCACCACAGATAACACTGCTACTCCTACTGCTCTCTCTTCGTCCGCCCACGTGTTCTCGCACACCCCGAGAGCTTCTGGTCAGCGGGGTGGTGGCACCGGGATCCTCATCTCTCCCAAGTGGTCATTCTCTCTCTCTCCCCTTACCCATCTGTCTATCGCCTCCTTTGAATTCCATGCTGTCACAGTTACCAGCCCTTTCAAGCTTAACATCCTTATCATTTATCGCCCTCCAGGTTCCCTCGGAGAGTTCATCAATGAGCTTGATGCCTTGATAAGCTCCTTTCCTGAGGACGGCTCACCTCTCACAGTCCTGGGCGACTTTAACCTCCCCACGTCTACCTTTGACTCATTCCTCTCTGCCTCCTTCTTTCCACTCCTCTCCTCTTTTGACCTCACCCTCTCACCTTCCCCCCCTACTCACAAGACAGGCAATACGCTCGACCTCATCTTCACTAGATGCTGTTCTTCCACTAACCTCATTGCAACTCCCCTCCAAGTCTCCGACCACTACCTTGTATCCTTTTCCCTCTCGCTCTCATCCAACACTTCCCACACTGCCCCTACTCGGATGGTATCGCGCCGTCCCAACCTTCGCTCTCTCTCCCCCGCTACTCTCTCCTCTTCCATCCTATCATCTCTTCCCTCTGCTCATACCTTCTCCAACCTATCTCCTGATTCTGCCTCCTCAACCCTCCTCTCTTCCCTTTCTGCATCCTTTGACTCTCTATGTCCCCTATCCTCCAGGCCGGCTCGGTCCTCCCCTCCCGCTCCGTGGCTCGATGACTCACTGCGAGCTCACAGAACAGAGCTCCGGGCAGCCGAGCGGAAATGGAGGAAAACTCGCCTCCCTGCGGACCTGGCATCCTTTCACTCCCTCCTCTCTACATTTTCCTCCTCTGTCTCTGCTGCTAAAGCCACTTTCTACCACTCTAAATTCCAAGCATCTGCCTCTAACCCTAGGAAGCTCTTTGCCACCTTCTCCTCCCTCCTGAATCCTCCCCCCCCCCCCCTCCTCCCTCTCTGCAGATGACTTCGTCAACCATTTTGAAAAGAAGGTCGACGACATCCGATCCTTGTTTGCTAAGTCAAACGACACCGCTGGTTCTGCTTACACTGCCCTACCCTGTGCTCTGACCTCTTTCTCCCCTCTCTGTCCAGATGAAATCTCGCTTCTTGTGACGGCCGGCCGCCCAACAACCTGCCCGCTTGACCCTATCCCCTCCTCTCTTCTCCAGACCATTTCCGGAGACCTTCTCCCTTACCTCACCTCGCTCATCAACTCATCGCTGACCGCTGGCTACGTCCCTTCCGTCTTCAAGAGAGCGAGAGTTGCACCCCTTCTGAAAAAACCTACACTCGATCCCTCCGATGTCAACAACTACAGACCAGTATCCCTTCTTTCTTTTCTCTCCAAAACTCTTGAACGTGCCGTCCTTGGCCAGCTCTCCCGCTATCTCTCTCAGAATGACCTTCTTGATCCAAATCAGTCAGGTTTCAAGACTAGTCATTCAACTGAGACTGCTCTTCTCTGTATCACGGAGGCGCTCCGCACTGCTAAAGCTAACTCTCTCTCCTCTGCTCTCATCCTTCTAGACCTATCGGCTGCCTTCGATACTGTGAACCATCAGATCCTCCTCTCCACCCTCTCCGAGTTGGGCATCTCCGGCGCGGCCCACGCTTGGATTGCGTCCTACCTGACAGGTCGCTCCTACCAGGTGACGTGGCGAGAATCTGTCTCCTCGCCACGCGCTCTCACCACTGGTGTCCCCCAGGGCTCTGTTCTAGGCCCTCTCCTATTCTCGCTATACACCAAGTCACTTGGCTCTGTCATAACCTCACATGGTCTCTCCTATCATTGCTATGCAGACGACACACAATTAATCTTCTCCTTTCCCCCTTCTGATGACCAGGTGGCGAATCGCATCTCTGCATGTCTGGCAGACATATCAGTGTGGATGACGGATCACCACCTCAAGCTGAACCTCGGCAAGACGGAGCTGCTCTTCCTCCCGGGGAAGGACTGCCCGTTCCATGATCTCGCCATCACGGTTGACAGCTCCATTGTGTCCTCCTCCCAGAGCGCTAAGAACCTTGGCGTGATCCTGGACAACACCCTGTCGTTCTCAACCAACATCATGGCGGTGGCCCGTTCCTGTAGGTTCATGCTCTACAACATCCGCAGAGTACGACCCTGCCTCACACAGGAAGCGGCGCAGGTCCTAATCCAGGCACTTGTCATCTCCCGTCTGGATTACTGCAACTCGCTGTTGGCTGGGCTCCCTGCCTGTGCCATTAAACCCCTACAACTCACCCAGAACGCCGCAGCCCGTCTGGTGTTCAACCTTCCCAAGTTCTCTCACGTCACCCCGCTCCTCCGCTCTCTCCACTGGCTTCCAGTTGAAGCTCGCATCCGCTACAAGACCATGGTGCTTGCCTACGGAGCTGTGAGGGGAACGGCACCGCAGTACCTCCAGGCTCTGATCAGGCCCTACACCCAAGCAAGGGCACTGCGTTCATCCACCTCTGGCCTGCTCGCCTCCCTACCACTGAGGAAGTACAGTACCCGCTCAGCCCAGTCAAAACTGTTCGCTGCTCTGGCCCCCCAATGGTGGAACAAACTCCCTCACGACGCCAGGACAGCGGAGTCAATCACCACCTTCCGGAGACACCTGAAACCCCACCTCTTCAAGGAATACCTAGGATAGGATAAGTAATCCTTCTCACCCCCCTTAATGATTTAGATGCACTATTGTAAAGTGGCTGTTCCACTGGATGTCAGAAGGTGAATTCACCAATTTGTAAGTCGCTCTGGATAAGAGCGTCTGCTAAATGACTTAAATGTAAATGTAAATGTAATGGATACTGTGGCAGCAAGGCATTAATTTTGTTAAAGGACATTATGGCCCCTGTGGCAGCAAGGCATTCATTTTGTTAAAGGACATTATGGCCACTGTGGCAGCAAGGCATTCATTTTGTTAAAGGGCACAATGGCCCCTGTGGCAGCAAGGCATTCATTATGTTAAAGGGCACAATGGCCACTGTGGCAGCAAGGCATTCATTTTGTTAAAGGACATTATGGCCACTGTGGCAGCAAGGCATTCATTTTGTTAAAGGGCACAATGGCCACTGTGGCAGCAAGGCATTCATTTTGTTAAGGGCACAATGGCCACTGTGGCAGCAAGGCATTCATTATGTTAAAGGGCACAATGGCCCCTGTGGCAGCAAGGCATTCATTATGTTAAAGGGCACAATGGCCCATGTGGCAGCAAGGCATTCATTTTGTTAAAGGGCACAATGGCCCCTGTGGCAGCAAGGCATTCATTTTGTTAAAGTGCACAATGGCCACTGTGGCAGCAAGGCATTCATTATGTTAAAGGGCACAATGGCCCCTGTGGCAGCAAGGCATTCATTATGTTAAAGAGAACAATGGCCACTGTGGCAGCAAGGCATTCATTTTGTTAAAGGGCACAATGGCCACTGTGGCAGCAAGGCATTCATTTTGTTAAAGGGCACAATGGCCACTGTGGCAGCAAGGCATTCATTATGTTAAAGGGCACAATGGCCACTGTGGCAGCAAGGCATTCATTTTGTTAAAGGGCATTATGGCCCCTGTGGCAGCAAGGCATTCATTATGTTAAAGGGCACAATGGCCACTGTGGCAGCAAGGCATTCATTTTGTTAAATGGCATTATGGCCCCTGTGGCAGCAAGGCATTCATTTTGTTAAAGGGCATTATGGCCCCTGTGGCAGCAAGGCATTCATTTTGTTAAAGGGCATTATGGCCCCTGTGGCAGCAAGGCATTCATTTTGTTAAAGGACATTATGGCCACTGTGGCAGCAAGGCATTCATTATGTTAAAGGGCACAATGGCCACTGTGGCAGCAAGGCATTCATTTTGTTAAATGGCATTATGGCCCCTGTGGCAGCAAGGCATTCATTTTGTTAAAGGGCATTATGGCCCCTGTGGCAGCAAGGCATTCATTTTGTTAAAGGACATTATGGCCACTGTGGCAGCAAGGCATTCATTTTGTTAAAGGGCATTATGGCCCCTGTGGCAGCAAGGCATTCATTTTGTTAAAGGACATTATGGCCACTGTGGCAGCAAGGCATTCATTTTGTTAAAGGGCACAATGGCCACTGTGGCAGCAAGGCATTCATTTTGTTAAAGGGCATTATGGCCCCTGTGGCAGCAAGGCATTCATTTTGTTAAAGGGCACAATGGCCACTGTGGCAGCAAGGCATTCATTTTGTTAAAGGGCACAATGGCCACTCTGGCAGCAAGGCATTCATTATGTTAAAGGGCACAATGGCCCCTGTGGCAGCAAGGCATTCATTATGTTAAAGGGCACAATGGCCCCTGTGGCAGCAAGGCATTCATTTTGTTAAAGGGCACAATGGCCCCTGTGGCAGCAAGGCATTCATTTTGTTAAAGGGCACAATGGCCACTGTGGCAGCAAGGCATTCATTATGTTAAAGGGCACAATGGCCCCTGTGGCAGCAAGGCATTCATTATGTTAAAGAGAACAATGGCCACTGTGGCAGCAAGGCATTCATTTTGTTAAAGGGCACAATGGCCACTGTGGCAGCAAGGCATTCATTTTGTTAAATGGCATTATGGCCCCTGTGGCAGCAAGGCATTCATTTTGTTAAAGGGCACAATGGCCACTGTGGCAGCAAGGCATTCATTTTGTTAAAGGGCATTATGGCCCCTGTGGCAGCAAGGCATTCATTTTGTTAAAGGGCATTATGGCCCCTGTGGCAGCAAGGCATTCATTTTTGTTAAAGGGCATTATGGCCACACAATCAACAAAATGTTGTGATATTACAGTAAACAGGATAATAACTAGGGTATCAACAGTCTATAATGTTGTGATATTACAGTAAACAGGATAATAACTAGGGTATCAACAGCCTATAATGTTGTGATATTACAGTAAACAGGATAATAACTAGGGTATCAACAGCCTATAATGTTGACTACAGTAAACATGATAATAACTAGGGTATCAACAGCCTATAATGTTGTGATATTACAGTAAACAGGATAATAACTAGGGTATCAACAGCCTATAATGTTGTGATATTACAGTAAACATGATAATAACTGATAATAACTAGGTATCAACAGCCTATAATGTTGACTACAGTAAACAGGATAATAACAGTAAACATGATAATAACTAGGGTATCAACAGCCTATAATGTTGACTACAGTAAACAGGATAATAACTAGGGTATCAACAGCCTATAATGTTGACTACAGTAAACAGGATAATAACTACGGTATCAACAGCCTATAATGTTGTGATATTACAGTAAACAGGATAATAACTAGGGTATCAACAGCCTATAATGTGACTACAGTAAACTAGAATATAATGTTGTGATATTACAGTAAACAGGATAATAACTAGGGTATCAACAGCCTATAATGTTGTGATATTACAGTAAACAGGATAATAACTAGGGTATCAACAGCCTATAATGTTGACTACAGTAAACATGATAATAACTAGGGTATCAACAGCATATAATGTTGTGATATTACAGTAAACAGGATAATAACTAGGTTATCAACAGTCTATAATGTTGTGATATTACAGTAAACAGGATAATAACTAGGGTATCAACAGCATATAATGTTGTGATATTACAGTAAACATGATAATAACTAGGGTATCAACAGCCTATAATGTTGTGATATTAAAGTAAACAGGATAATAACTACAGTAACAACAGCCTATAATGTTGACTACATTAAACAGGAGAATAACTAGGGTATCAACAGCCTATAATGTTGTGATATTACAGTAAACATGATAATAACTAGGGTATCAACAGCCTATAATGTTGTGATATTACAGTAAACAGGATAATAACTAGGGTATCAACAGCCTATAATGTTGTGATATTACAGTAAACAGGATAATAACTATGGTATCAACAGCCTATAATGTGGTGATATTACAGTAAACAGGATAATAACTAGGGTATCAACAGTCTATAATGTTGTGATATTACAGTAAACATGATAATAACTAGGGTATCAACAGCCTATAATGTTGTGATATTACAGTAAACAGGATAATAACTAGGGTATCAACAGCCTATAATGTTGTGATATTACAGTAAACAGGATAATAACTAGGGTATCAACAGCCTATAATGTTGACTACAGTAAACAGGATAATAACTAGGGTATCAACAGCCTATAATGTTGTGATATTACAGTAAACAGGATAATAACTAGGGTATCAACAGCCTATAATGTTGTGATATTACAGTAAACAGGATAATAACTAGGGTATCAACAGCCTATAATGTTGACTACAGTAAACAGGATAATAATGATTTAGATGCACTATTGTAAAGTGGCTGTTCCACTCGATGTCATAAGGTGAATTCACCAATTTGTAAGTCGCTCTGGATAAGAGCGTCTGCCAAATGACTTAAATGTAAATGTAAATGTAATAACTAGGGTATCAACAGCCTATAATGTTGTGATATTACAGTAAACATGATAATAACTAGGGTATCAACAGCCTATAATGTTGACTACAGTAAACATGATAATAACTAGGGTATCAACAGCCTATAATGTTGTGATATTACAGTAAACAGGATAATAACTAGGGTATCAACAGTCTATAATGTTGTGATATTACAGTAAACATGATAATAACTAGGGTATCAACAGCCTATAATGTTGTGATATTACAGTAAACATGATAATAACTAGGGTATCAACAGTCTATAATGTTGACTACAGTAAACATGATAATAACTAGGGTATCAACAGCCTATAATGTTGAATACAGTAACAGGATAATAACTAGGGTATCAGCCTATAATGTTGTGATATTACAGTAAACAGGATAATAACTAGGGTATCAACAGCCTATAATGTTGACTACAGTAAACAGGATAATAACTAGGGTATCAACAGCCTATAATGTTGTGATATTACAGTAAACAGGATAATAACGAGGGTATCAACAGCCTATAATGTTGTGATATTAAAGTAAACAGGATAATAACTACAGTATCAACAGCCTATAATGTTGTGATATTACAGTAAACATGATAATAACTAGGGTATCAACAGCCTATAATGTTGTGATATTACAATAAACAGGATAATAACTAGGGTATCAACAGCCTATAATGTTGTGATATTACAGTAAACAGGATAATAACTAGGGTATCAACAGCCTATAATGTTGACTACAGTAAACAGGATAATAACTAGGGTATCAACAGCCTATAATGTTGTGATATTACAGTAAACAGGATAATAACTAGGGTATCAACAGTCTATAATGTTGTGATATTACAGTAAACAGGATAATAACTAGGGTATCAACAGTCAAGAATGTTGTGATTTTACAGTAAACAGGATAATAACTAGGGTATCAGCGGTCTATAATGTTGACTACAGTAACAGGATAATAACTAGGGTATCAACAGCCTATAATGTTGTGATATTACAATAAACAGGATAATACCTAGGGTATCAACAGCCTATAATATTGACTACAGTAAACAGGATAATAACTAGGGTATCAACAGCCTATAATGTTGACTACAGTAAACAGGATAATAACTAGGGTATCAACAGCATATAATGTTGTGATATTACAGTAAACAGGATAATAACTAGGGTATCAACAGCCTATAATGTTGTGATATTAGAGTAAACAGGATAATAAAGAGGGTATCAGCAGTCTAGAATGTTGTGGTATTACAGTAAACAGGATAATAACTAGGGTATCAACAGTCAAGAATGTTGTGATTTTACAGTAAACAGGATAATAACTACAGTATCAACAGCCTATAATGTTGTGATATTACAGTAAACAGGATAATAACTATGGTATCAACAGCCTATAATGTGGTGATATTACAGTAAACAGGATAATAACTAGGGTATCAACAGTCTATAATGTTGTGATATTACAGTAAACATGATAATAACTAGGGTATCAACAGCCTATAATGTTGTGATATTACAGTAAACAGGATAATAACTAGGGTATCAACAGCCTATAATGTTGTGATATTACAGTAAACAGGATAATAACTAGGGTATCAACAGCCTATAATGTTGACTACAGTAAACAGGATAATAACTAGGGTATCAACAGCCTATAATGTTGTGATATTACAGTAAACAGGATAATAACTAGGGTATCAACAGCCTATAATGTTGTGATATTACAGTAAACAGGATAATAACTAGGGTATCAGCAGCCTATAATGTTGTGATATTACAGTAAACAGGATAATAACTAGGGTATCAACAGCCTATAATGTTGACTACAGTAAACAGGATAATAATGATTTAGATGCACTATTGTAAAGTGGCTGTTCCACTCGATGTCATAAGGTGAATTCACCAATTTGTAAGTCGCTCTGGATAAGAGCGTCTGCCAAATGACTTAAATGTAAATGTAAATGTAATAACTAGGGTATCAACAGCCTATAATGTTGTGATATTACAGTAAACATGATAATAACTAGGGTATCAACAGCCTATAATGTTGACTACAGTAAACATGATAATAACTACAGTATCAACGGCCTATAATGTTGTGATATTACAGTAAACAGGATAATAACTAGGGTATCAACAGCCTATAATGTTGACTACAGTAAACAGGATAATAACTACGGTATCAACAGCCTATAATGTTGTGATATTACAGTAAACAGGATAATAACTAGGGTATCAGCGGTCTAGAATGTTGTGATATTACAGTAAACAGGATAATAACTAGGGTATCAACAGCCTATAATGTTGTGATATTACAGTAAACAGGATAATAACTAGGGTATCAACAGTCTATATTGTTGTGATATTACAGTAAACATGATAATAACTAGGGTATCAACAGTCTATAATGTTGACTACAGTAAACATGATAATAACTAGGGTATCAGCCTATAATGTTGTGATATTACAGTAAACAGGATAATAACTAGGGTATCAACAGCCTATAATGTTGACTACAGTAAACAGGATAATAACTACGGTATCAACAGCCTATAATGTTGTGATATTACAGTAAACATGATAATAACTAGGGTATCAACAGCCTATAATGTTGACTACAGTAAACAGGATAATAACTAGGGTATCAACAGCCTATAATGTTGACTACAGTAAACAGGATAATAACTAGGGTATCAACAGTCTATAATGTTGTGATATTACAGTAAACAGGATAATAACTAGGGTATCAGCCTATAATGTTGTAAGAGCGTCTGCTAAATGACTTAAATGTAAATGTAATATTACAGTAAACAGGATAATAACTACAGTATCAACAGCCTATAATGTTGTGATATTACAGTAACATGATAATAACTAGGGTATCAACAGCCTATAATGTTGACTACAGTAAACATGATAATAACTAGGGTATCAACAGCCTATAATGTTGACTACAGTAACAGGATAATAACTAGGGTATCAGCCTATAATGTTGTGATATTACAGTAAACAGGATAATAACTAGGGTATCAGCAGTCTAGAATGTTGTGATATTACAGTAAACAGGATAATAACTAGGGTATCAGCCTATAATGTTGTGATATTAGAGTAAACAGGATAATAACTAGGGTATCAGTCTATAATGTTGTGATATTACAGTAAACATGATAATAACTAGGGTATCAGCAGTCTAGAATGTTGTGATATTACAGTAAACATGATAATAACTAGGGTATCAGCAGTCTAGAATGTTGTGATATTACAGTAAACAGGATAATAACTACAGTATCAACGGCCTATAATGTTGTGATATTACAGTAAACAGGATAATAACTAGGGTATCAACAGCATATAATGTTGTGATATTACAGTAAACAGGATAATAACTAGGGTATCAACAGCCTATAATGTTGACTACAGTAAACAGGATAATAACTAGGGTTTCAACAGCCTATAATGTTGACTACAGTAAACAGGATAATAACTAGGGTATCAACAGCATATAATGTTGTGATATTACAGTAAACAGGATAATAACTAGGGTATCAACAGCCTATAATGTTGACTACAGTAAACAGGATAATAACTAGGGTATCAACAGCCTATAATGTTGACTACAGTAAACAGGATAATAACTAGGGTATCAACAGCCTATAATGTTGTGATATTACAGTAAACAGGATAATAACTAGGGTATCAACAGCCTATAATGTTGTGATATTACAGTAAACAGGATAATAACTAGGGTATCAGCGGTCTAGAATGTTGTGATATTACAGTAAACAGGATAATAACTAGGGTATCAACAGCCTATAATGTTGTGATATTACAGTAAACAGGATAATAACTAGGGTATCAACAGTCTATATTGTTGTGATATTACAGTAAACAGGATAATAACTAGGGTATCAACAGCCTATAATGTTGTGATATTACAGTAAACAGGATAATAACTAGGGTATCAACAGTCTATATTGTTGTGATATTACAGTAAACATGATAATAACTAGGGTATCAACAGTCTATAATGTTGACTACAGTAAACATGATAATAACTAGGGTATCAGCCTATAATGTTGTGATATTACAGTAAACAGGATAATAACTAGGGTATCAACAGCCTATAATGTTGACTACAGTAAACAGGATAATAACTACGGTATCAACAGCCTATAATGTTGTGATATTACAGTAAACAGGATAATAACTAGGGTATCAGCCTATAATGTTGTGATATTAGAGTAAACAGGATAATAACTAGGGTATCAGCCTATAATGTTGTAAGAGCGTCTGCTAAATGACTTAAATGTAAATGTAATATTACAGTAAACAGGATAATAACTACAGTATCAACAGCCTATAATGTTGTGATATTACAGTAAACATGATAATAACTAGGGTATCAGCCTATAATGTTGTGATATTAGAGTAAACAGGATAATAACTAGGGTATCAGCCTATAATGTTGTGATATTACAGTAAACATGATAATAACTAGGGTATCAACAGCCTAGAATGTTGACTACAGTAACAGGATAATAACTAGGGTATCAGTCTATAATGTTGTGATATTACAGTAAACATGATAATAACTAGGGTATCAGCAGTCTAGAATGTTGTGATATTACAGTAAACATGATAATAACTAGGGTATCAGCAGTCTAGAATGTTGTGATATTACAGTAAACAGGATAATAACTACAGTATCAACGGCCTATAATGTTGTGATATTACAGTAAACAGGATAATAACTAGGGTATCAACAGCATATAATGTTGTGATATTACAGTAAACAGGATAATAACTAGGGTATCAACAGCCTATAATGTTGACTACAGTAAACAGGATAATAACTAGGGTATCAACAGCCTATAATGTTGACTACAGTAAACATGATAATAACTAGGGTATCAACAGCCTATAATGTTGACTACAGTAAACAGGATAATAACTAGGGTATCAACAGCCTATAATGTTGACTACAGTAAACAGGATAATAACTAGGGTATCAACAGCATATAATGTTGTGATATTACAGTAAACAGGATAATAACTAGGGTATCAACAGCCTATAATGTTGACTACAGTAAACAGGATAATAACTAGGGTATCAACAGCCTATAATGTTGTGATATTACAGCAAACAGGATAATAACTACGGTATCAACAGCCTATAATGTTGTGATATTAGAGTAAACAGGATAATAACTAGGGTATCAACAGCCTATAATGTTGTGATATTACAGTAAACAGGATAATAACTAGGGTATCAACAGCCTATAATGTTGTGATATTAAAGTAAACAGGATAATAACTACAGTAACAACAGCCTATAATGTTGTGATATTACAGTAAACAGGATAATAACTAGGGTATCAGCGGTCTAGAATGTTGTGATATTACAGTAAACAGGATAATAACTAGGGTATCAACAGCCTATAATGTTGACTACAGTAAACAGGATAATAACTAGGGTATCAGCGGTCTATAATGTTGTGATATTACAGTAAACAGGATAATAACTAGGGTATCAACAGCCTATAATGTTGTGATATTACAGTAAACAGGATAATAACTAGGGTATCAACAGTCTATAATGTTGTGATATTACAGTAAACAGGATAATAACTAGGGTATCAGCAGTCTAGAATGTTGTGATATTACAGTAAACAGGATA